>NC_056747.1:871894940-871907440 GCF_019279795.1 Protopterus annectens
GCATCTCCATGATGTCTCCAAAGGAGACATCCTCAGGGGGCAATCTTGGGGAGCCTTCCCCTTCATCCAAGTCCGTGCCCTCAGTTAAGGACTCAGGGGAGTCCACGTGCCTCCTCTTGCACTTGTGCTTGTGGGGCACTTCCTCGGGGGGGGGGCTGTCCGAGGAGGTCTCGCCAGCAACATCCTGTTCCAATGGAGCCAATACCCTTGTTGGCTAAAGTTTTGCTTAAAAGTAACAAACAGGCTAATACACTCAAGTGTACCAGCCTTTGATGGCAATTTAGTCGAAAACAAAGCATTTACTGTATTTTTTCTGTCTGTGTGCAAACAAAACCAAAATAACCAAAAAAATACTTCTGCTTTCCTAAACTTTCCTAGTTAGTTGTTCCAGTGATCAGATTTTGCTGATCCCTGGGCTTTGTATTTGGTTCCTGTGTTCCTCCATTTTCTTGTGTGGCCAGAGGTAGTATCTTTACTCACCAGTGGGAGTGGGGAGTACTGAGCTGCTTGTTTGTCCTCAGAGGAGTGGTTAGAGACAGAAACTAGTAATTCGTTGGCCATTTTGGGTCATTTCCTGTTTTTTCCAGCCCCCTGCTATAAAGCACACTTTAGCGCGCTTTAGCGCGGAGTTGCCACTGTTGCACACAACAGCAGCGGCGGTTAAACAAGGTTAAACTATTAGGGCTACCTAAATTCCACTCTTCAATTTTTCCTTTAAAACTACCTTCCTCGAACTTTACTGCTGATCTAACCAGCGTATCCTATAACTAAAAAGTTCATCTCTACTTGTTTCCCAAGTAGACTATTCTCTATCTGTAAAGCCTAGCACTTGCTCCTACAGTACTTTCACCTTGATAAAGCACTCGTATTATAGATAGTACTCCACCAGCCTAGAACCCACATCCCCCGGAGTCTTTTGTAAGCTTTTTTATCTATTCCTTCTAGCATGTCGAGGGATCAGTTGCTAGTGTCCTCTCCTGCTCAGCTGGTGAACCTGGGAATATTGAGGCAATGTTACAATTGCCTCATGTACCTGAACAACCCTCTCCTTCTCCCACAAAACACAAATACATGCGAGAGATGCAACTATACAGCCAAACTGGAGGCCGAGCTCTCTCAACATAAGACTGGCAAGACCAGACAGGAGGAGAAGGGTACCACACACCCAGTCTCACATAGTACTATCAAAACCTCAAATCTTACACAAACACACAAAGACATACTCGGAGGCTCTGATCAAAAATCTACCAAAACAGCAGAGGCCACCAAAGCAGACACCCAAACAACCACCACCTCAAGACACAACACATGCAACACATAGACCACACAGTCAGTGTGCTAAACAGTCACAGCCCTTAAGGCAAAACACAATGCCAGACACACTCATCATTGGTGACACCATAGTCAGACACACTGACGTCCCGCTCACCAGATTGAGTAAGGAAAAGGTCACAGTAAGCTGCCTGTCGGGCGCTAGAATCCGCCACATAACGCAAGCACTCAGGTCTCTCAACAGCAGGTACAAGTACGACTCAGTCATTGTCCATGCTGGTGTAAACGACCTGAGACGTACCTCCTTGGACTACATGAAAAGCGACATTGAGGAGCTCTCTGATTATGTAGCCCAGGCAGGTATGACCCTGACCTTGAGCAGTATCCTACCTTCACCAAGAATGATGCCACAATCTAAGATAAGATGATCAGCTTTAATAATTGGCTTAAACTCTGGTGTCATTCAAAGGGGATCTAATGTCTGTCTGCCTGGGATGACATGCTAGACAAGCCACACTGCTTCGCAAGGGACGGCTTGCACCTGTCACCCCTGGGCTTCCGGATATTGGCAAAGGCTCTTGCCACCCCTATAGTGCCTTTTTTAGGCAAGGCTCAAATTCTAAACCTACCACCCTAGAACACAAAAAAGGAAAAAAACTAAGGGTAATGCTGCTCAATGCCAGAAGTATCAACCTCAAGATGCACGCACTCGAGGCCCTTCTCAGTATGGAGAACATCGATGTCTGTGCTGTGACTGAAACCTGGTTCAAGACTCCTGAGAGCACCCCAGCACTATCAGGTTTTACCTCATACCATGCGTTCCGGCCCCAAAATCCAGACTACACCAAGAAAGGAGGGGGGGTGTCCATATTCATCAAGGACACCTATACCTCAAGGTTGGTGGCAACGCACGATGCATCGGAGACCATCCAGGTGCAATTAACCATAGGCAAAACTGCTCTGCAATTTGTAGCATGTTACAGGCCATCCTCTCAAACTCAGGAAACTCACATAGCCTTCCTGAAAACACTGGAGGGGATAAATGTATCTCCAAACACCATCATACTAGGTGGCTTCAACTACCCTAATATAGACTGGGATCACTACTCAAGCCCAAACACTCTAGCCCAAAGATTCCTGGAGTTCATAAACTCAAATGCCATGGAACAACTAGTCACCATCCCCACAAGAGGTGAAAACATACTTGACCTCATCATCACGAACATGGGATCACAATGTTCAACACCGGAAGTATACCCCTCACTGGTGAGATCAGATCATAAACTAATCTCACTGGAGGTCCTCATCCCACCCCCACCTGAGATAAAAAAGACCACAGTGAAGAACTTCTCAAAAGCCGACTTCACACTTCTAAAGACTAGTGTGGTCTCCTTTAAGGCCCCCGAGCCGGCGGTAAACATTACACAAGCCGCTGAATCACTTACAAACGCCTTCTACCAGCACCTACAGGACTGCATGGATCAGGCAATCCCAAACAAAACAAAGACTCTTTGTACCAAAGGCAAGCGTCCAGTCTGGTGGACCCCAGCCATAAACAAGCTCTGCAACAAAAGGAGGAAGCTAATACAAGATAGAGCAAAATCCTTAAAAGGTAAGACACCTTTGATCACTATAAGTAAAAAACTAAGAGCTCTCATAAAATCATCCAAGGCAAATTTTGAGAGAAAAATCGCTAAGGACTCTAAAGACAATCATAAGGCCTTCTTTAGCTATGTTAGAAACCTGGGAGTAAACTCCCAGATATGCTCAGAATTAGTTCAAAATGATGTGAAAATTACTGAACCTACAGACATTGCCAATATACTGGCTGACAGGTTCAGCGCAAACTTCTCCCCCCCTCCCCCCCAAATTCTCCCCCCCTCCCCCCCAAAAGGAGAGATATCTATACCAGAGGATTGTAGCCCCCCAAACATCTCTAACGCCCAGGTGAGAACTGCTCTCTAAGGTGAAAAACACAGCATCCATGGGACCGGATGGTTTCCCCGGCTGTGTGCTCCATGAACTCAACGAGGAATTAAACCCGCAGTTAGGACAGTTGTTTAATCTTAGCCTCACCTCAGGATACGTACCCAAGGAGTGGCGCACGGCAACTGTGGTCCCACTTCACAAAGGCGGTGCCTCCACCAACCCTGGAAATTACCGTCCCATCAGCTTGACAAGCCTGATCTGCAAAGCCATGGAGAGGATCATAATGGAACTCATAAATAAAGACATAGGGAACTTGCAGACGTTGGATCCAACCCAGTTTGGCTTTGTTAAAGGCAGATCATGCCTTTTAAACTTGGTCGACTTTTTCGAAACAGTCACCAAGGCCATTGATGAGGGAAAGGCAGTCCATACAGCCTACCTCAACCTGGCAAAGGCTTTCGACACAATACCCCACTCAGGTATCGTCGAAAAACTAATCAGCTTAAATGTAAACCCATACATCACAAGATGGGTTGCAAACTGGCTTAGTGACAGAACCCACAGGGTCAGAGTTGCTGGCGCCATGTCAGACTCAAAGCCTGTCACAAGTGGGGTCCCACAGGGCTCAGTCCTGGGCCCACTCTTGTTCGGCATCTACTTTTCTGAAGTACAAGCAAACACAGGAAAGTTATGGCTGACAAAGTTTGCAGATGACTGCAAACTGGGCGCCATAGTCGAAAACACATCTGACACAGATATCCTTCAGAAGGGTCTCACAGAAGCGGATAACTGGTGCCTGAACCATGGCCTAAAGTTAAACGCCAAGAAATGCATAGTCATACCCGTCGGGAAAAACAAGGTTACCCCTAGCTACCATATAGGTGGCAATCCACTGAGCACAGAAGAAGTTATGAGAGATCTGGGGACTCAGGTTGACAGTAACCTATCGTTTGACACACACGTTGCTAAAGTAGTTAGGAAGACCTTCTACATTGCCCACCTGATCATGAAGGGATTCACATCTAGATCAAGGGAGGTCATCGTCCCCCTGTACTCATCACTCATCAGACCAATGATTGAGTACAATGCTCCATTCGGAATGTATCTGACCCGACACCTGCAGCAGATGGAAAGGCCCCAAAAGTTCCTCACCAAAAGGATAAAGGGTCTTAAACATATGTCTTATGCTGCCCGACTGAAAGAACTTCAGCTCTATTCAGTCGCCACCCTGCTCAGAGGTGACCTGTGCCTGACATACAAGGCCATGTCAAACCCAGATTTGATGAACATGCTTCACCTCAAAAAATCTAGATCCCTCAGAACTACAAGGGAGGGAGACTTAAACCTTGACACGGTCATTAATAGGACATGCTGGAGGGACAGATTCATCACCCAAAGACTCCCTATGCTGTGGAACAAAATCCCAGTACATGTGAGGCAGAGCACCTCGCTGGCCATGTTCAAGAGAAATCTTGACCAATGGATGGGAGATCGCAGATATACCCCAGGGATTACCTCAGTGTCTCTGCTTGACAGAGGCACAGCAAGACAATGGGCATAGTTTTCTTCAAACTAAAGGGGTGGCGAAAGCCACAAAACCTCTGGGCTAGGCTTATAAATGCCCTTGGGCAGATAGCCTAGTACGAACCTATGAACAACCTGGGACATTGAAGCAGGCTGTCCCTGAGGCCGGGTGATGGAAGCCTGGCCCAGCAGAGAGGGAGTGCAGGGTGGAGCCGAGACAAGGGCCGGGGGCCCGGATGCTCTTGACAGAGCCCTCTCCACTACATCGAAGGCCGAGGGGGAACCGCTCTCCCTGGGCTCCGAGAGCCGGCTCCCACTCCGATCCAATGAAGGGATCGGAACTGGCGCCGAGACCATCAGATCTGAAGGACCAGTGCGCTCCGACCTGGACGGAGCCGAAGGCACACTGAATCCTTCGGATCCGAAGCTCGGGCCACAGCTCTGAGGGGTCGGATCCGACAGAGTCGAGGACAGGGTCGGATCCGAAGTACCAAGTACTGTCGGTGCTGACCCACCCCCGGCTCCGAACGCTCCTAACCCGGGTAGCGGGTCGGAGAAGGAGCAATAGGAGCGAAAAAGGGTGTCGAGCTCCCCCTGAAGGGGGGGGGGGGGAGGCAAGAGCACTCCCATCTGCAGCTGGGCCTGGATGAATCTTCGCATCATCCGGTCCAAGTCTGCATCAGACATGCTAAATGTTGATCTCGAAGAGGCCACTGAGGCAGGCCTGGAATGCCGCCTCAATGACCTTGACGGAGATCGGGCCTCCTCCTCCTTGGGCCCTGGGGAGAAGCAAGGAGATCGGAGCCGAGGAGGAGGACACCTAGAAGCAGTGGAGGGAGAAGCCCGCTTAGCTGGCGGGGCCGAAGCAGAGGCCTCGGCCCGCCACTTGTGGTGCTTCTCCCTCCGTTTCTCCCTCCTAGCCTCCCTGTCCTCTGGCGCTTTAGCGGGAGTTTGAGTCCCGGCCGAAGGAAGGGGGGCAGGAGTGGCAATAACCACAGCCTGTGGTAGTGCCACAGGAGCAGCGGAGGCCGGAGCCGAGTCCGGGGGGCAAAAGTCCCGCCAGGACCAGCTTCGACCTCCGCTCTTTCAGTGCCCTGGGGTTGAACACTGCACAAATGGTACAGCCTGAGGTGAGGTGTTCAACCCCAAGGCACCGAACACACAGAGTGTGGCCATCAGCCAGGGAGAGCTTATGGCCACACTCGGTACATTTAGAAAAAATGGCTTTTGGGGCCTCAGCCATACTTTAAACAACAAAAGAAGTGCTACACAAACACACAGGCCCCATAAACACAACACACACACACAACTAACCCAACCAGCGAATGGAGGGAAAAAACTATGTAAAAAATTAAATATTACAGGGAACCTAACTCTTACACACTTTCTTTTAAAATAAGGTAGAGAAATTTGACAAGAAAACAGTCTTAACTGACGATTTTTTGCTAGAGCTCAAGGAATCCAGCCATCCACAAGCACGGCAAACTAGATCTGAGGTCATGGAGGGTTGGCAGGGGATTATGAGCTCGAATCCATTAGCTATGAAACAAGTTGCCGGCTCGGATCCGATATCGGATCCAAGACCCACAGGTTGCTGACAAATGAAGTCCCTACTTTAGATCAGTTAGTTCTGAGGAAGCTTGATATATACAGGTGAAAGCGTTAAACTGACTGTTGTTTTACCAAATAAATGTGTGGTTTTATTATACGAGTGCCATTATTGGTTATATTCTGCTTCATCCTTTAAGAAGTGTGTACCGGTTCCCAAGAATACATAGCTAGAAGTGCAAACTGCTCCCAGTTTGCAATCATCTGTAAACTTGTTTAACCAGTGGCCTTTGACACTGGCTTTGACATCTGAGAAGTAGACGCCAAAGAGAAGTGGGCCTAGCACAGAACCCTGGGGACTCCACTGGTTACTGGCCTCTTTGTGGAGGTGGTCTCACCAACTCTGAGTGAGCCAGCTAGCTATCCAGCATGTTATAAAGGTGTTTATACCTAGTACCGCAAGTCTGTTGACAATGCCCATGTGGGACATTTATCAAATGATTTAGCCAGATATAGTAAGGCAGTGTACACAGTTTTCACCAAATCCTTTGCTTACTGACCTTTTCAAAGAAGTCAATCAGATTCAGTAAGCATGACTTTCTTTTGACAAAGCCAAGCTGGGATGGATCCAGTGTCTGGCGGTCTCCTAGACCCTTGTTGATAATTTCCATGGTAATTCTTACCATGACTTTGCAAAGAAGACTAGTCAAACTAACGGATTTGTAGTTTCCAAGATCTGTTGAAGGTCCTCCCTTATGAAGGGGGTGACTGTTGCAGTCCTCCATTCCCATGGCACAAAGGCTGTTATAAGACTATGACTCCAGAGATCCTGATAAGTCATATTTTAGACTGTTCAGGAGGCATCCTGGGATGTTACTGGGGCCCAATGAGACTGTGTTCTTGGTGTTTTTATTTTTGGGGGGATGGTTGGAGATGAGAGGGGGTAGAGTTGGAACAGAATTTGTCTACTAAAAGTTTTGCCATATTGCCAGGCAGTGAAAGTGACACCATTAACCACCAGTTAGACACAGCCCCTGAGGTTTCTAACATAGCTGAAGAAGACATTATGGTCATCTTTCACCTGGGAGGCTATATTAACCTCAAAGTTGGCTTTGCTTGATTTAATTAGCCCTCTCTGTTGCCTATTTACTTTGATGAGAGAGTTTTTATTGTTATGGGAATTACCCTTCATGAGTTTCATCATACTTTTTTTTCCGTTTTAATTCCTGTTTAATTTGGGATGCCATCAGGATGGTTCGTTTCTAGGGCTAAACCTGGGTTTACACCGGATAGGTACAGCAGTCTCTGACATGGTTGTACAGAGTTTCTGAAAGTAATACAGTATAGGCTGTTGTGTTCTCAGGATTTGGAGGGGCAATAAACTTTGACAATACCATCACTTAATAAAAGGTAATCTGCATTGGAATAGTTCCTAACTGTTACTGGTTTTTAATCTGATTATGTAGTCAATCTTGAAGGAGACAGCTTTATGGTTAGACCTTACTGGTGAGGATGAGACACTGGGTGGGAAGGGTTCAGTAGTCCCCCATATTTGTGTGCAAGAGGTCCATTATGTTGGAGCCTCATGTGTTTCAGGAGTGTAACGAGTTGTTAGATTTTACTCTGTCAGAAATACTGGGTGAGAAAATGGCTGTGTGTCTTCTGTACTATGATTGTATCTGTAACTAAACTATGTAATGCGGAGCTTTTCTCCTCGGGCCACCACTGAAAATGGGCTCCCTGAGCCCAGTTGACCTCCCCAGTCATTAAACTGGAAATAAATAAATAATAAATAATGATTTTTTTTTTGAGCCGGGACCCAGAATCTGAACTGCCTAGACATAGTAAGGCTCAAGTTTAATTCTGTTGGCTCTGATAAAGTTCATAAGAAGTGAACGAAAGCACTTACCTTTTTTATTTACACACACACACAGACACACAGACACACAGACACACAGACACAGAGACACACACAGACACACACAGACACACAGAGACACACACAGACACACAGAGACACACACACACACACACACACACACACACACACACAGACACACACACACACACACACAGACACACACACACACAGACACACACACACAGACACACACACAGACACACACACACACAGACACACACACACACAGACACACACACACAGACACACACACACACAGACACACACACACACACACACACACACACAGACACACACACACAGACACACACACACAGACACACACACACAGACACACACACACACACTGCCTTTGTCAAATGAGCCGTCATTTTTTAGAAAGGGATAAACCCAACTTGTCATAATCAAATAAAATACAGCTTGACAACCACATGGAGAGAGAGTGACTTGAGAATCCCCATCAGTTTTGACTTGGATAAAGCAACGAATAACTGGTCTTTCTAAAGTATTTTGTTCTATGCAAACAGAACCTAAGCAGTCTATGAACATCAAATAAGTGTAATGCATATTCTCCTTTGGAAAGAAAATGTAGATTAATGGACTGATTTATGTTGGATATGGATGCCACCTTGGGAATGAAGGAAGGGTGTGATTTCAGGAAAACCGCATTTTTAAGGAAAAACAAATATGGTAGTTTATACAAGAGAGTTTGTAGCTCTGAAATTCTCTTAGCAAAAGTAAATACTACAAAAAGACAATTTTTCTGTCAAGAACTTCAAATCTGCAGAAAATGCTGGCTCAAAGGGAGGTTGTGTCAGAGCTTGAAGCATCACTGAAATATCCCATGGAGAAACGGGTTCTTGCATTGGGGGTTGAAAAAGGAATGTTCCTTTTAGAATGGCCTTGGATACCTTTAAAGATGTTATGGGAGTTTTGTTATGGCCTGTGTGTGAAAAACACAAATGGTTGCAAGTTGAACACTGATCGCAGAAAAACTGCAAGCTTTTTATAACAATTTTGAAAAGAATTCTAGAATGCAGGGAACAGGTGCATAGATGTGATACAAATCTTTCCCTGCAGCCCTAAAGGAAAATCTTTTCCATTTGCTTTGGTATACTCTCCTGATGCTAGACTTTTATGAGGCAGTAAGGACATGAACAACATTTTCCAAAAACGTGGCATCCCTGGTCATTGCTAGAAATGGAGCAACCAAGCAGTTAATTTCAGGGTGTCTAGGTCCAGGAGAGGATGCCAGAATGGATGGGAGAGAAGGTCTGGTCTGAAATCCAACATCCAGGCCAGATATAGGAGGTGAGACCATAGATATAGGAACCAGACTTGCTGAGGCCAATATGGACCAATAAGAATCACTTTTGCCTTGCACCTTCTGGCTTTCTGAATGAGCTTCATAATAAAGGGAAAAGAAGGGAATGCATAAAGGAGATCTGGGTGCCAAATGCAGGCCACAAGATCCCTCTAACTGACCCTAAGCAGGGATTAGGGCAAAATAGCTGCTGCACTTGCTCAGGTAGATGCAAACAGGCTGCAGCAAGGTTGGCCACAGTGACGGCTTTTGTTTGCCACTGTCTGATTGAGGAACCACTCAGGAGGCAAAAGAATGCACCTTCTTAATCTGTCTGATAGTACAATGGAAGTCCCTAGATATGCATTTCCCACAGAAAGCATCAGAAAGACATCGCCCACTGCCACATCCTCGTGGCTTTTTGACATGACATAACAGGTGACCTGGTTCCACCCTGTTTGCTGATGTAACAAACCAAATACATACTGTCCCATCTGAACTTGAGATCACACCCACTGGAAGAGAGTTCTGAAATGCCTGCAACACCAATAGGACTGCTCTCATTTCCAGGACGCTGATGTGAAGGCTGGTTTCTAATGGTAATAAAATACCTTGGACAGTCTTCCCTTTGTAATTCCCCACCACCTTAGAAGGAAACATCCAAGGTAACTACTGCTACAGTAAGAGAATGAGAGAAGGGATGACCTGCTACTAAGACTATGGACATGATCCACCATTTGACATGAGTTCTGCACACTGGTGTCAGCCTGATGGGGGTGTTGAGGGGTGATAAACTGAGACCACTGAACTGAGAGAGTCCACTGGATAACACTCATGTGATATCTGGACACAGGAGTTAAGGTGAAACACCATAAACCCTAGAAGGATTAGAATTAGTCACGCTGGTGGCAATGGGTTGGGATAGTACTTGCTCAAATGGATAGAATCCTGTGTTGTGGCAAGATGGCTATTTGAGTTGCAGTGTCCAGGTGGCATCCAATAAACTGAGTTGGTATCAAGTTGCTCTTTTATAGATCAACAATAATTCCTAAGCTATGAAGTAACTGGACTAAGAGGTTCTTTTGAAGAATCAGCAGATCCCTCTTTGGAGCTGTTAGCAGCCAATACTTGGAAACCTTGAAGTCTGAGGTAGGCTGTCACTGCTGCCATACATTTGGTTAACACGTGGGGGTGGGGGGGGGGGGCTGTGGCTAGTCCAAAAGGCAGATCTCTGAGCTGAAAATGACTGGTTCCCAGCCTGAAATGGAGAAACATCCTGGAATGCCAGTGTATTTTTACAAAACAGGCATCCGGGAAATATCCTGTTGTCCTTCCTGAGTAGGGATAAAATGGAACAAATCGTGACAATTTCCAATTTTCTTTACTTCATGTACTTATTTAGATAACTTAGGTCCAATATAGGCCTCATGTCCCCTGCCTTCTTTGGGACTAAAAGAACCGAGAATAAACAATGGATCCTTTCTGGTCTGATGGGACCAGCTGGATGTCTTTTTTTCAAGAGCTTTTCGACCTCCGCTGTTGCAAATTCCAGCTGACAGGGGAGTAACTAAGGGAATCCTGTTTTTTGCCTGAGGTAATGATAGATATGAGATTGTGTATCCTCTGGTTATTATCCTCAACAACCAAGAGTCTGAAGTGGTTTGAGGGGGGAAGGAATAAGCATACCCCAACTGCCTCCAGAGTTGGGCAGTTGGGTACCCCTTCAGAAGAGCTGAAAGGATTTCTTGGAAAAGAGGCCTCAAAATCCTTGGTTTTGCATACCTCCTCTGCCCCATAAGGATGTTCATTAAAGTTACTTTCTCCTCTGCTGCATTTTTATTTTCTGAAGTAATCTGGTAAAAACCCTGTAATTTTCTGAACCACTTCTTCCCTCCGTTGATTCCTACAGAAGAGTCTTTGAAGAGTGGAGAAGCAGATTCCAATGGCAGAAAGGGTTTTACCACCCTGTTCTCTTCTAGTGTTTCTTAAACCTTCAGTCCAAACAAGGTGATCCCATCAGAGGGGGCATTAATGAAGGATGTCTTAAAGCTTTCTGCAAAATCATACAACTGCGTCTAGACATGGCGGCATACAGCTAGCCCAATACCTGCTGCATTGGCCATTTAATCAGCTGCATTTGAAAGCAGGTGCATGGAAACAGAGATGGAAGATAAGTTAATAACTGGGATTCCACGGTCTTCTGGATATCCACTGGTAAATTATATGAAAGACAATTGTTAACCTCCTTGGTCAATGCTCTTTGGAATCGAGTAATGTGAGCAAGTTGTTCAGCGCTCTTAAGGGAAAAGTTGCTAAAAGCATAGGTCTGTTTTCCAAATATGTCCACAGCCAGAGATTCCCCGTTTGGGAGATGGGCAGACAAGATCTCTGAGTTTTTTCTTTGTGGCTGCCTCTATGACCATGGCATCTATGAAGGGATCTTTACTCCAATGAACACTGTCCTTTGGTGCAGCTAAAATCTTGTCCGATTTTTTCTGTACTGGCTCTGCTGTATCAGGCTCCATCAAACCCACTGAGCCACCAAATCAATGAGAGTGTTGGGGGGACCAACCAAGTAGTAGAAAAGCCAGCTCCAAAAGCCTTGAGGGGCACAGATTATTCCAGGAAAGGTGCTTCTGTGGACCATCCCCCTTTCTTTTACATTAATTCTAGAATTTGTAAAATCAAATGTCTCCAGAGGGGGATCCTGTGAAACCTTCCCGTTCTTCCAAATCTGTGTCTTCAGTAATCAGTTCTGAGGATGAATCTAAAAGTTTCTGTTTGCAAGTCTGTATGGACCGTCATTGGGGAACCTCTGGCAATGGGTCTGAATCAGACTGGAAGCTCAAACAGAGAGAGAGAGAAAAACTTCTCCAAGGTACTTGGAAGCTGACTGCCCCGGTCAACAAGAACTAGTGGATTCCAGATAAGAATACACAGGAAGTCAATTTGGATCCAAATAAGATGAAGCACCTCTTCTCTCAATCGTGAGAGAACCCGCTG
>NC_056747.1:871914940-871917440 GCF_019279795.1 Protopterus annectens
TTTCTAAAAAATCCAGAAACCCTTTAGACGGGGTGGCTGCAAACATAAGAACTCATATGGACATTTAAGTCTAATGGAGGGGGTTAGCCCCACAGTACCGGTTTCTGCTTTGTCCCTTGATAACAATGATATTTATGATAGCAACAATATTGTGGTTAATTTAACTAACTACCAGTTCAGTTATTCTGAATTAAAGTTGCTACATAAAGGATTAAACTTTGTGCCTTCCTTTTATTTATCACAATATGATACTGTTTGTGATGTTAAAAATTTTAGTAGGTTGCTTAATTTGAAATGTTATTTTGCTAATCAAACAGCGAAAATGACATCTGTATCTAAAAGTGATTTTGTTTTCAAAAAATCTGACTTTGTACCAATATATAACAGCAATGTTAAAGTATTTGAACAAATGGTGCTAAAGGATTTACAAACTAGACAAACTGAAATCTTTAGAAATGTTAACTATAATATATCCAGAGAAGAAAAACTGGCTCTGGATAGATTAAAACAAAATTCACGGATAGTAATCACTAAAGCGGACAAGGGAGGTGCAGTGGTGATATGGGAAAAGAATAAATATGATGCTGAAGCCATAATACAGTTGGGTGATTCTCATTTTTATAGCCAGTTGTGTGCAGATCCTACATCAGAATTTAAAAGTATTGTTGATACATTTTTACAGCAGGCAGTATGTGATAATTGGATCAGCCCAGAGTTGGTTAAACAGTTACAGGTTGATTGTCCAACATCTCAATATTTTTACATTCTGCCTAAAATACATAAAAAACTGTGTGATCCTCCAGGTAGGCCCATAGTTTCAGGTCGTGGTTCCTTGACAGAACCATTATCTGAGTACCTTGAAAGCAAATTAAAACCTCTTTTGGTGCAGGTGAGAGCTAGGATAAGAGATACCAAGCAGTTTTTGAATTTGATGGAAGATTTACAACTGTCTAGTGATAGTAAATTAGGGACTCTAGATGTCCAATCTCTGTATACCAGCATTCCGCACTCAGGTGGTATTGAGGCGGTAGAATTTTGGATACAGAGATCAAGACTATACACTATGGATGAGAAGAATTTCTTGGTCTCTTTACTTAAAATAGTTCTTGAGCACAATGCTTTCAAATTTGATAATGAATGGTATTTACAGATAAGAGGGACAGCTATGGGGGCTACTTTTGCCCCTATATGCTGACCTATTTATGGGCTACCTGGAGGAATTGTTTATCTACAATACTCAGTTTCCTTTCTCTGAACAGCTTATTATGTGGAGACGGTTCCTAGACGATTGTTGGGTTGTATGGAGTGGCAACATAGAAGGCTGGGTAAAATTTAAAGAATATTTAAATTCCAACAACTTTGGTATTAAGTTTGTTGGGAAGTTAGAGTTATTTACAATAGATTTCTTGGATGTAAGTATCACTAAGACAATTGATGGTACTATTATTACTTCCCTATATAGGAAACCTTTTTCAAAAAATTCTTTATTATATGCCACTAGTTGCCACCCTCCCCATACTATTAGGAACATACCCAAGGTACAATTTAGGAGAATAAAGACTATTTGTTCTGATGCAGTTGATTACAACACAATGGCAAAAGATTTATCTTTTAGATTTAAAAACAGGGGTTACAAAACTGGAAATATTAGGGAGGCTTTTGATGCTAATAGGAACCTGGGAAGAGATTTGCTTTTGAAGGATAGTGTAGATGTACCAAAGCAGATATTGAAGGGTGAAAACATTCGGTTTATCACTACTTATGCTACTAATACCTATTTAATCAAACAGGTTATTGATAAATATTGGTTTATTCTACACAATGACCTATTATTACATTCTATTTTGGGTAATAAGTGTCATTTTGGATTCAGGAGAGGTAAAAATTTAGGTGAATATTTATCCCATTATAAAAAGAGTAAAGCCATTAGTTTATTAGATTCATCTAGGAAGGGTAGCACTTTTTGTGGACACTGCAAATATTGCAATTTAATGTCAAAGACGGTAACTTTTACTTCAGCCAACACTAGTAAGGTTTATGATATCAGATGCTTTATCACGTGTAGTACATCATGGGTGGTATATATGGCTTTGTGTAGATGTGGCTCTTTTTATATTGGACAAACTTCATGCCATCTAAAACAAAGGATTGCCACCCATCTTAGTGATATAAAATGTAAGAGGATGAGAAGTGCACTGTATAAGCACATTTTAAACCATCCTGCAGCTCATTTTGTTTTTGTTGGTATAGATAAAGTAAATGATATGATTAAAGGGGATACACTTAAACACAAAATACTAACTAATAAAGAACGTAGATGGATAGTAAATTTAGGGGCTTTATTCAAGCCGGGCTTGAATGACCATTGGTAAATGTTCCATCTTCGGTTAGATAATTTGTAGATTATGTTTTTTTGCATTCCCACTTTTGTAATTTGTGCTTTTTTGCATTTTTGCGTGTTGACATATATATACATTTCTCCTGTATATTTTTGGATGGG
>NC_056747.1:871922440-871923529 GCF_019279795.1 Protopterus annectens
TGTAATGTTGAGAGACAGCCTTACAAGACTCTCTGCAAATATAAAGAGCTGGGTATTTTTTTGTATTATTCTGTATTATAGAGCTAAATTGTTACTTGGATATTTGTTGTCTTACTGTTCTGCAAATATACAGATATCAGTATATATCTTTTGGTTATAATTTGCACTATGATTCCTCATATCTATCTCTGTTGAAACTGCCTTCCCCAACCCCCCCCCTCCCTGTTCTTGGTTGTAGTTTAAATTTGGTGGCTTTTGCAGTGCCCGCCCCACTGTAGATTTGATCTAGGACACTCCCCCAGTCCCATCTCTTTACCGCATTCTACCTAATAAACCCTTTCTGCACTTGCTTTTAGTTCTTTTTAATTTAATTACATTTTTTCAAACTGTGTGTGGACTAATACTGCTACATACTCAAGTGTGCCAGCTTGCACTGAATGTGAATTGTTTTTACTACTGTTTTTGCTACTTTTCTGAGAAAAAAAAAATTTGCTTTTACTGTATTTCTGTTTCTTCCTACTTTATTTTGCTTTTGCGTCATCTTAAAAGTACTCAGCTGTATTTATTACTGCTTGATGTAACTCATTCTAAGCCTTTTAGTTTAAGCACTTGGGCTTCAGACCAGTTGTTTTACATTAAGAAGGTTTGTGCTCTGCACTGTAGTGGCACAACAGGTAGCTTACATCCTTCTAAGTTGGGAACTGCTGATTGAGGGCTCAGTGTCTGTTATTCTAAAAGTGTATTAGTTCTGGTTTAAGCACTTGGGCTTTAGGCCAGTTATTTTACATTAAGAAGGTTCATGGTCTGCACTCTTGTGGGAGGAGAGGCTGGACTCTGCACTTCTGAGCTGGGAATTTCTTGTTAAAGGCTTATAGTGCCTTCATATTTCAACTGTTTCTTACTGAAACTGGTACACCTTGTTTGCTGCAGCATAGACTAGATCCAGGCCTGCTGAATCTAGCTTTGATTGTATGCTTGTTGTTTGTTTGCTTGTTATTTCCTTTTTTAAAAACCGGGTTAATAAACCAATAAACGTTTGGCCCCCCCCCCCTTTTCCCCGTTTTTGCCCTTTCTGTGGAATTTTTTCCC
>NC_056747.1:871954541-872017041 GCF_019279795.1 Protopterus annectens
TCATAGACCTACCATGACAGCAAACCAAACACATAAACACACAAAAACATACTCGGAGGCTCTAAATAAAAATCTGCCTAAGCAGCAGAGACCTCCAAAGCAGACACCCAAGCAACCGCTACCCCAAAACAAAACACGTGCAACACACAGCTCACAAAGCCAGTGTGTCGAACAGTCACAGCCCCAAGGCCAAACAACACACCTGATACACTTTTAATAGGTGACTCTACCGTCAGGCACACTGACGTCCCGCTCACCAGGCTGAACAAGGAGAAGGTCACGGTGAGCTGCCTGTCGGGCACTAGGATCCACCACATAACACAAGCACTCAGGTCACTCCAAGGCAAGTACAAATATGACTCAGTCATTGTCCATGCTGGTGTGAATGACCTGAGATGTACCTCCCTGGACTACATGAAAAGAGACAAAGAGGAGCTCTCTGAGCATGTAGCCCAGGCCGGTATGACCCCAAGAATGATGCCACAATATGAAGACAAGATGATCAATTTCAACAATTGGCTTAAGTATTGGTGTCATTCAAAGGGGATCCAATGCCGGTCAGCCTGGGATGACCTGCTCGACAAGCCACGATGCTTCGCTAGGGACGGCTTGCACCCGTCACCCCTGGTCTTTCGGATATTGGCAAAGGCTCTTGCTACCCCCATAGTGCCTTTTTTAGGCAAGGTCAAAAGACAAACCCACCTCCATAGGTATCACAAGGGATAAGAAACTAAGAGTAATGCTACTCAACGCCAGAAGTCTAAACCTCAAGATGCATGCACTCGAAACTCTCCCTAGCATGCAGAACATCGATATCTGTGCAGTAACAGAAACCTGGTTTAAGGCTCCCGAGAGCACCCCAGCACTACCAGGTTATACCTCATACCATGCTTTTCGGCCCCAAAACTTGGACCGAACCACAAAAGGAGGGGGAGTATCAATATTCGTCAAAGATACCCACACCTCCAGGATGGTGGCACAGCACGAAGCATCAGAGACTATCCATGTGCAACTAACAGTGGGTAAAACTGCCTTCCAGTTTATAGCCTGCTACAGACCACCCACCCAAACCGAGGAACCCACTCGGCCTTCCTGAGAACACTGGAAAATATGAAGGTCTCTCCAAACACCATTATACTGGGTGACTTCAACTACCCAAACATAGACTGGGAGCATTACTCTAGCTCCAACACCCTAGCCCAAAGGTTCCTAGAATTTATAAACTCAAGCACTATGGAACAACTTGTTACCACTCCCACAAGAGGGGAAAACATACTGGACCT
This sequence comes from Protopterus annectens, assembly GCF_019279795.1. NCBI lineage: Eukaryota > Metazoa > Chordata > Ceratodontiformes > Protopteridae > Protopterus > Protopterus annectens. The sequence continues at coordinate 871,955,825 of NC_056747.1, forward strand.
GATCATCACCAACATGGGGACTCTATGCTTCAGACCAGAAGTGTATCCCTCATTGGTAAGATCAGACCATAAACTAATCTCACTGGATATTCACATCCCGACCCCACCCCCTGCCCAGAAAACCACAGTGAAAAACTTCTCTAAAGCAAATTTCACACTCCTCAAAACCGAGGTGGAATCCTTCAAAGCCCCCGGGCCTGTGGAAAATACGGCCCAGACCGCAGAATCTAAGAACACCTTCAGGAATGCATGGATCATGCAATCCCAAATAAAACCAAGACCCAATCCTCCAAAGGCAGACGTCCTGTCTGGTGGACCCCAGCCATAAACAAACTATACAACAGAAGGAGGAAGCTACTACATGATAGAGCAAAATCCCAAAAAGGGAAGGCATCTCTGATCAGTATTAGCAAAAAAACTACAGGCACTCATAAAATCGTCTAAGGCCAGCTTAGAGAGAAAAATTGCACGGGACACCAAGGATAATCACAAGGCTTTCTTTAGTTATGTTAGGAACCTGGGTGGGAATTCCCAGATATGCTCAGAATTAGTCCAAAATGACAAAGAATACACCGAACCCACAAGACATTGCCAACATCCTAGCTGACAGGTTCAGCGCAAACTTCTGCACCCCCTCCCTACCAAAAGGGCAAATATCTATCCCAGCAGAGTGCTGCCCCCCTGACATCTCAGAAGCTCAGGTAAGAGCCGCCCTCTCCAAAGCAAAAAACACAGTATCAATGTGACCAGACGGTGTCCCGGGCTGCATCCTACATGAACTCCCAAGAAGAGCTAAACCCAAACATAAAACTACTGTTCAATCTCAGCCTTACTACAGGAAATGTACCCAAAGAGTGGCGTACAGCAACAGCGGTCCCTCTCCACAAAGGTGGTGCTTCAACGGATCCTGGAAACTATCGCCCCATAAGCCTGACTAGCTTGGTCTGCAAAGCTATGGAAAGGATCATCATGGACCTCAAAAATAAAGATATTGGGGACCTAAAGACACTGGATCCTACCCAGTTCGGCTTTAAGGGCAGATTCTGCCTCTTAAACCTGGTCGATTTCTTTGAAACAGTCACCAAGGCCATTGACAAGGGGAAGGTGGTCCACACAGCCTACCTGGACCTCGCAAAAGCCTTCGATACAATACCCCACTCGGGCATTATAGATAAGCTCACCAGCTTAAATATAAACCCCTATGTCACTAGATGGGTTGCAAACTGGCTCAAGGACAGAACCCACATGGTTAGAATTGCTGGAGCCATGTCAGACTCCATACCAGTTACAAGTGGCGTCCCACAAGGCTCAGACCTGGGACCTCTCTTGTTTGGTATATATTTCTCGGAGGTACATGCCAACACAGAAGGACTGTGGCTGACCAAGTTCGCAGATGACTGCAAACTGGGCGCCATAATCAACTCTCCAGCCGACACAAGCATCCTCCAAAAGGGCCTCATAGAAACAGACAACTGGTGCCAGAGCCATGGCCTCAAGCTAAACACCAAAAAGTGTACAGTCATCCCCTTTGGCAAAAACAAAGTGCCCACAAATTACCACATAGGTGGTAATCCATAAGTTGAGAATAAGTAATTAGGGACCTGGGGATCCAAATTGATAGCAATCTCTCATTTGACAACTACGTGGCCAAAGTGGTTAGAAAAACATTTTATATAGCCCACCTAATCATGAAGGGATTCACATCTAGATCAGGGGAGGTCATCGTGCCTCTTTACTCATCCCTCATCAGGCCCATAATTGAGTACAATGCCCCTTTTGGGATGTACCTTACCAGACACCTGCAGCAACTGGAAAGACCCCAAAAGTACCTCACCAAGAGGATCAAAGGGCTCAAACAGATGCCATATGCTGCCCGGTTAAAGAAACTCCAGCTCTACTCAGTGGCATACAGCTTGCTCAGAGGCGATCTGTGCCTGACGTATAAAGCCATGTCCAACCCAGAATTAATGGACATGCTGCACCTCAGAAAATCCAAATCCCATCGAGCTACACGCTCGAGAGACTTGAACCTCAGCACTGAAATAAATAGGACATGCTGGAGGGACAGATTCATAACCCAGAGGCTCCCTTTACTCTGGAATAAAATCCCAGTCCAGGTAAGGCAGAGTCCCTCATTGACTCTCTTCAAGAGGAATCTTGATGAGTGGATGGGAGATCGTAGGTTTACCCCGGGTATCACTTCTGTATCACTGTTAGACAGAGGCACAGTATACTAACCTCGAAAAAGGGCACAGCAAAATTAATTTAAAATGGGTGGCGAAAGCCAAACACACTCTGGCTAGGCTTATAAATGCCCTAGGGCAGATAGCCTAGTATGAACCTATCTGACCTAGAACATAAAATACACGCCAGAGGTACATTAAAGAGCGCCTACAATAAAGTGTAGACTCAAATACAGCATCTACCAAATGGAACCAATTCTAGACAGATGCTAATCTATACAGCACAGAATTTATCAGTACTAAAATGGCTATTTTTTTTTTTTGAAAGCTTTACAGTCCTAGATCCAGTTTGCAGCAGACACAGTGGTGAATTATAAAAAAGGCAAAACAGGGCCCCATGACTGCTAAACAAAACTATTTAAAATTCAAATTTACTCATCAGCACCTATAGCATGACCTGCACAATAAAAAAGGCTCTCTCCTGATTAGGGAAGCACAGGATCCGATGAACAGGAAGAGGAGGTGCAGGTTCCACCCCCCCCCCCCCCCCACACACACACACACACACACACACACAGTACAGCCAGTAGCAAACATCCACAGAAAGTACAGGAAACACTGCTTTGCTTTGAAGCACAGGAGTCCAACAGTCTATTCAAGCTTCTGTGATTGTAGGAATGTTACTGCTGCTGACAGTGGATGAGACAGGTAGGATTTACAGCTCGGCTGCCCAGGGAATCCACGAACTGTAGGAAAGTGCTTTTGAAAAGCTGCTATTATATTCACCTGACTTTGGAGAATGATGTGTTGTCTGCTACTGACATCACTTGGTTTATGTACGCTGTCAGTCAAGCTGCGTGTGTGTGTGTGTGTGTGTGTGTGTGTGTGTGTGTGTGTAATGCCCCATTTAGGGGGCACTCTCTGATTAAGTAACTTGCTCAGAGTTGCACAGTACGTAGACAAAATCAAATCTTGTACCTCAGCTACAGAAGGCAGGAGCCTTAATCCTCCACAGCAACTAACAAACCTCAGTTAACTTTGACTTTCTTTAGTAAATCACAGGATTACAGTCAATATCAGTTAAGAGTCTGAAAATTCTTGCAGTTCATAAAATGCATGTGGATGTAAAATCTGTTCCATAAAAAAAAAAAAAAAAAAAAAAAAAAAAAAAACTTAAGTAATTTAGAGTAGTCTGCTCTCATCTGTCTCCGGTTCTACAGAACATCTCTTGACTTTTCCTCATATTTATGCCCTGTCCTTAAGCAAGTCATTTCACCAGCGAAGTGCTTTGGGGCAACTGGAAATTTGGGCTACACTCCTCAAAGGTCCCCATGGACTGCAAGACTAATAACTTATGAGCTAGAGTAGTCGCGATGTAAAGGAAGTAAACAGGGGCATCATCATATGAACCATGTTCTTTGGACGTGATCCTTAGTTTCCTTGTACTGTTAAATGTTGCACAGCTGTGAATAAATTGAACAGCATTAAGTCTTATGACTTTAATGTTAATATTTAAACTATGAATACGTTTTAATTTAACTTATGTTTTTGTGGACCCCCCCCTTGGCCCTAGGTGGCATCCAGTGAATTTCCCTCCTCTGTCACAGAGGGCACTATCACCTGTAGCATCCTGAGCAAGCTGGTGTGACTTTCAGAAGAACAGCTTCCCCCCTTCCCCCACTGTGAGCTCCCACTGCAGATAATGTCTTACCAGCGTGTTCATTCCTGGTCTAGGTGTCCTTAACTTTAGGGCCAAATACAGTGACCCTTCAAAGCAGGCATTAAGGAAGGATATCTTCAAGCACTCTACAAAATGGCAGGTGCATCCAGGCAAATCAGCAAACCACAATACAGGTGCCTGCCACCCAAGCAGTACCATCAGTTGTGTTCGAAATGAAACAAATGGATATACTTGATACAGACAACAGAGTGGTCAACTAAGCCGCTAAGAATTAATGAAACTCAGCTGTCAGTTTGGATGCCACTGACTGAAATTTTATTAATCAAGTTCCTCTGAAACCTAGTCAGGTGTATCATGTAGTTCAGTGTATGGAGGGCAAAGGTGGCTGAAGCATATGTGAGCTTCCCAAATTGGTCCGATGCTCATGAAACTCTATTCAGAGAATGGACTGATGCACTCTCCCCTAAGAGTTCAATTTTGGTAGCCACAGCAACAAGAATGACACTGACTGCAGGACCCCAGCACTGAAAAGGCCTACCCTTTGGTGGAAATAAGATTATGTCTGATTTCCATGGAACAGGCTCCACCACATCAGGCTCTCTCCATGTCCTTCTGGACATCAGGTGAACGAGTGCATCAGGAAGTGCTACTAGCCAGAACACATATGAGGACACACCGAAGGTCTCAAGAAGCACCAACTACTCAGGGGAAGGGACTTTAGTGGTCCAAACCCCCCTCCCTGTCTCATGAATTCAAGGAGGTTGCTGAAAGAGGAGTTGTCATGGGGGGGATACTGGATACCCTCCCAGCTCATCAAGGTCAGAATCCTCCATTAAAAGACTCCACAGGGGACTCTAGGTGTCTCATTTTATACCAATGTTTCTAGTGTTTCTCCATGGGAGAAGATATCGGCCGAGACAAGGAAATATCAGGGGAACCCTGTGCTTAAAGCTGCTCAAGACCTTGTGTCATGGGCTACCTCTGAACCTTCTGATCCTCTCCCAGAAACAGTTCACAGAAAATATATGTGCAAGTGGAAGCATTAAGATTCTTCCCCAGAGTCTGCCACCAAAGACAGTGACATGGATGAAGATGAAGGCTTCCCTAGATCCCCTCTGAATCTGAAGATGTCACCTTTGGTGAGATCATTGAACTGATGAAGCAGAAAGGGGAATGGTCCACAGATACTTCTTCTCTAAGTAGTTGGTGTTCCTGGAAGCCTTTGGTTCTGGCTCAGCCGCATCCTGGGTGGTAGCACCTGTTGACCCTCTCATTGATTTGACAAATCAATAGGCATGGAAGGACCCTAATGTGGTGGATCCCATTCTTAAGAAACCCAACAGGAAAACAGCAGTGTTCACAGACAGGAAGCACTGAAACAAAGGTCCACCAGTGGACATGATGGTTGTAGTAGCTACCACGAAGAAGGAACTATCTGAAGAAAGTACCTTGGTCTATCTCCCTAATAGGGAGTCTAGGGTGGACTTTCAACAACCTTTGCAATTACAGCACTGAATTATTTAGCCCATGTCAGAAGATTTCAGAGACCTAACCCAGGAGACTTCCAAGTCTCTCTTGGTTATTCTACCTGTGGATGTTCAAAACACGGTGGACTTCCAGCTTCTCCGTTCTACCTTTGGCATGGCCATGTAACTGTTTTCCATCGCAACTGACTGCACAGCAAGGGTAGCGGCACTATTCATCATCATGCCTGGATGCAACTCTGTGGAAAGCTTGAAGACATCTTTTATTAATACCGCCTTAGATGGTTTCATCTTGTTCAGACCTAAAGCAAAAGAAATGCAGTATGCATCCATTTCTTCACACCCCAGAGAGATCCTACTCTAGGAATTAGAGAGCTGGGAAGATTATGTGGTTCAGAAAATCAGAGCTCTTACTAGGACACTACTGGAGATGCATCCCCTTGTGGAAGAGGAGGGGGGGTAACAATAATGGATGTCACTCTAGAGGCAGAAGTGGACTGCCTAACCAGGGCTTTCATTGACCCTTTACTGAAAAGCTTTTTCAGCACCCCTGAAGGGATTCCCCAATGCTGCACTCTGGATTCCATCAGGGGGCACTTGTCTCTGTACCACAAGCCTGGCAAAACATAACCACAGATTCTTGGCTGCTAAACATAATTTCCAGAGGCTATTTCACACCATTTTCCCTTCCCCCTGTATAGAAGTACATTCCCAATATTCTACCCAGTCAATGGAAATTCGCAGCAGCAGAAGTTTCCTAACTGCTACAAAAATGAGTCGGCCAACTGGCCCCAGAACACAAGTTAGAATCCAGAGTCTACTCGAGGTTCTTTTTAGTACCCAGGGAAACTCGGATCCATTCTGAATCTGAGCCATTTAAATCAATATAACAAGTAGACAAAATTCTGAATGGTCACACACCAGTCCATTTTGCCTCTGCTGTAGATCTCAAGGATGTGTACTATCATGTGAAGATAGCCTTCAAGGAGATTTTTCCATTTCAGCCTGGGAGCCAGTCACTATCAGTTCAGAGCCCTGGCATTTGATCTCACCACAGCCCCTGGGGTATTCAACACGATTATGGGAGCTGTGGCAGTGCACCTGCCCCAACTAGGGATCCATATCTTCCCATACACCTTGACAGTTGGGTTCATTACCACTACGTCCAACCTATTATTGTACCATCAAGATATTTTGCTCCAGCTGATACAGAACCTAGGCATCAGTCAATCAATCTGAGCAAAAGCCAGCTTATGCTGTCTCAACAGATGGCATTTATCGGATGACACCTGGAAATAAGCTTACAAACTGACTTCCAAACTTCAAGGTGCTTTACCTCTGCCTCGCTACAACTTTAGTTCTTTATTAACCCTGTCCACCCAGCAAAGCAAATTCCTTGCCTATTAGGTGTAATGGCTTCCACACTCCTCATGGCTCTATTGGCCAGGTTTTTCATGAGGGTACTTCAGTGGACTTTAGCAGTGTAATGGTCCCAAATGTATTATCCGATTCACGCCAAAATATGACTTACGCAAATTTGTAGGCAGCACCTATCCTGGTAGATAACGTCTCTCTCTGTAGTGGAAGGGGGTCCATTCCTTGCAGAACCGCCTCTGGCAGTAGTGACGATGTGTGCTTCCCTTCTAGGGTGGGGGGGTCATTTCAAAGGTAAGACAGTACAGGGCACCTGGTCACATGCAGTGGTCAGCTTTCACATCTGTACTCTGGAAATGAGGGCAGTCCTCTTGGTGTTGCAGGCATTTCAGGATGTCCTCCCCAGGGGTGTGATACAAGTACAGACAGACAATATGTCACTGGTTTGGCACATAAACAGGGAGGAACACGAGGTTATTCTACTATGCCGAAACAACCAAAAAAATTTGCCAACAGCTGATGTCTTTGCAGTACTTTCTGTTAGTATCACACATTCTGAGGACATGTAATATCCTAGCTGAAAAATTGAGCAGATATCTCTTGATGCCTCACAACTGGTCCTTCAGTCTAGCAGTGACAGTCTTGATTTTACATTGCTGGGGCCAACCTTGCAGTAACTTTTTTGCATCCTACCTAAACAACAAGTACAGCAGTTATTCTGACCTGACCCCCCCCCCCCCAACAGGGACAGTCACCAAGGGATGCTCAAGTCCAGATAACCATTGGGTCTCCTTTGTGCTTTCCCCCATTGCCCTTAATGAACAAGTTCATACAGAAAGCAAGAATATACATGGTCAAGGTGATCCTCTTTGTCCCTTTCTGGCCTTGACAAATGCGGTTACCCTTCCTGTGGCCTCTAATAGTAGATCTTCCATGGATGCTGGATCACTATCCAGATCTCTTGATACACCTGGCTGACCTGCCTTCTCCATACCAGAAAACCATGAAGTTAACCAAATAATTTCTACAGTTCTAACCTTAGCCAGAGGATGCCATGCTTCCTTCATCAGTCGTTCAGAATTTATCAGCATCCCAAAAATGGAGCACTATGAAAATATACTATGGGAAATGGAAGAGATTTTCTATTTGGGCTGTGTCTAGAATTTTAGATCCATTTCAGCCCCTACAATTCCTAACAGAGATTTTTTTTACAACAGGTCCAGTTATTCAACTATCAAAGTACAAATGGCAGCTATCTCTAGCTTTCATATAGGTCAGAATGACAACGCCTATAGCCTATTTGAGCATTTCTAGGGCTTTCCTGAAAAGAATCTTTCTTCTTTGGCCACCTATTAGAGACCTAGTACCTCCTTGGGATATTAGCGTCATGTTACAAGCATTGACTCAGCCACCTTTTGAGCCAGCAGCATCAGTAGTTTAAAATTCCTGTCTTGGAAAATGTTCTTTTTTTCTGGTGGCAGTCACTTCAGCTAAATGGATTTATAGGTTAATAGGTTCATAGGTAGGTACTAGGCTATTGGCCCTTGGGCCTATATAAGCCTAGCCAAAGGTACCCTGGCTTTCGCCACCCAAGAAAATTATTTTCCTGTGCCAGTGTCGAACAGAGCCACAGAAGTGATCCCCGGGGTGAATTTCTTATCTCCCATCCAATCATCAAGATTTTTCTTGAACAGTGCTAATGAGGAGCTTTGTTTGATATAGATAGGTAGCTTGTTCCAGAGTATGGGAAGTCTCTGGGACAGGAATCTATCCCTCCAGCATGTTCTGTTTATTGTGGTGATGAGGTTTCGGTCCCTAGAGCGTGTAGCTCGTAGGGATTGGGATTTCTTTAAGTGGAGCATGTCTAAAAGCTCTGGGTTTGACATAGCTTTGTGTGTTAGGCAGAGATCGCCTCTGAGTAGGCGATATGCAAAGTACAGTTTTGTACCTACCATAAATGTAGATGTTCGAGGATCCACATTGCTGCAGTCCTAACTATTGGGTAGTCCGCTGTCCAGTCGGCCCGAATACCAAAGTATATGGCTGACGTCGGTCAGGGCGCATTAGACTGACGTCAGTACGTCAGGGTACTAATGCGCATGACCGACGTCATATCCTCAGTCTTTTCTTGCCCCAGATGTCAGAAGACCCTGAAAAGATAAGGCCAAAACCAAAAACTCCAAACATACCTGCACAAAAATATGTACAATATATACAAAATTACCAGAATATAACCTCACCTACACAACCACCCCTAAACACAGAGGGAAGGAGGGAGGGTAAATTGGACTGCAGCAATGTGGATCCTCGAACATCTACATTTATGGTAGGTACAAAACTGTACTATGTTCTTCATTCCACATTGCTGCAGTCCTAACTATTGGGTAGAATCCCAAAGCAGAGGTAAGGGAGGCTGGCAAATCATAAGGAAGCAGGAACTGACAACATGCCTTGCAAAATAGCTGTGGCAAAACCAGCCCTAGACTTAGAGTAGAGAGGAAGGTGATAATGCTTAGAGAAAGTATGCACTGAACTCCAAGTAGCTGCCTCCAAAATATCCTTAGTTGCCACCCCTTAGAAATGCTGTTGAAGTGGCAGTAGCCCTAGTGGAATGAGGCCTAATCCCAGCTGGAATCTCCTTGCCATGATGGGAATAACAAAGTGCAATGCAAAACCCAATCCACCTAGAAATAGTTTGTTTTGACACAGGCTTGCCCTGCGAACTCAAAGCAAAAGAAACAAACAACTGCTGAGACTGCCTAAAATCCTTAGTCCTGCTCAAATAATAACGCAATTGCCTGTGTACATCTAAAGTGTGCAAAATCTTTTCCCCTTTATTTTGGGGATCTGCATAAAAAGTAAGCAAATGAATAGTTTGGTTTAAAGCCACACTAGAAACCACCTTAGGCATAAAGGAAGGATTAGTACGTAAAGATACCCTATCCTTATGAAAAATCAAAAAAGGCTCTACCGCCATAAGGGCCTGCAACTCAGAAACCCTTCTTGCAGAAGTAATGGCCAACAAAAAAGCAGTCTTCCATGACAAGTATTTCAATTCAGCAGTAGCCGCAGGCTCAAAAGGTTGTAGAGTAAGTTTCTCCAACACAAAATTGAGATCCCAAGCAGGAATAGGAGCTCTACGTGGGGGTCTTATATTCTTTGCCCCTCTAAGAAATTGCTTGAACAAAGGATGCGAAAACAATGGTGGGTCACAATCATAGTGAGCTGAAATTGCTGCAGCATGAATCTTAATGGAAGAGAAAGACCAACCTTTGTCCAATAACTCAGTAAGATATCGAAGAGCCACACTCAAATTAGGCTCAGAAATCTCCAAATTGTTTGCTGCACTCCAAAACAAAAATCTCTTCCATTTTTCTGCGTACACTTTCCTTGTACTAGGTCTTCTGGCTTCCATAATCACATTTAAAACTTGTTGAGGAAGTTGAGACCTGCTGTCTTTCAAAACAGAATATGCCAGGCTGTTAGATGAAGAGAGTGAAGCTTGACATTGAGCAGGTGACCGTCCCTCTGAGACAACAGGTGTGGAATCAAGGGTAAAGGCCATGGAGGCTTCCTTACCAGACTCCTCAGTAATGGGTACCAGTGCTGCCGAGGCCAATCTGGAGCTATCAAAATCATCCTTGGCTTGTCTTGTCTGACCTTTAGAAGCACCTTTGGGAGAAGAGGCAGAGGTGGAAAAGCATACACATGAAGATTTTTCCAACTGAAAGAAAGAGCATCCATTTTCCAAGCTGTGTGATGAAACCTCTTTGTGCAAAACTTTGGCAGCTGGTGGTTTAGTGGAGAAGCGAACAGATCTATGTCTGGAGTTCCCCATGACACTGTCAATTTTGAAATACATGAAGATCCAGTTTCCACTCGTGGGGATCCATGATTTGTCTGCTTAACACATCTGCTAAGGAGTTCTGTGCTCCGGCAGAAACCTTGCCTGAAGAGTTAGTTGCAAGCTGAGCGCAGTCTCCCATAAAATCATTGCTTGCCTGCACAATGGGTAAGAATGTGTTCCCCTTGTTTGTTGATGTACCACATGACAGTTGTGTTGTCTGTTAGAATCAACACCTGCCCTGGAAGAAGTAACTCCTTGAAAGCCATTAATGCAAACTGGACTGCTAACATCTCTTTCATGTTGATATGTAGATGCTGTAGTCTGGCAGGCCACTTGTCTTGTATCCACTTTCCATTTAGATGAGCTCCCAAGCAATGTCTGAGGCATCTGTCGTTAGAATCTGACTCGCCTCTGGCCGGGTCACAGAGAGTCCCTTGTTTAGGTGACATTCCTGAGCCCACCACAAAAATTCCTTTTGAATGCAAGGTATCATTTGAATGACAGTGTCCAAATCCTGGCAGTGCTGTGTCCATACATTTGAGATACCATTGCAGCTTCCTCATATGCAGTTTGGCATTGGGAAGCACCAGAATACAAGATGCCATGAACCCTAAGGCTTGAAGGACTGTCCTTGCAGTCAGCCCGGACTGAAGAGATAGTTGATGGAAGTAACTGGAAAGATTCTTTTGTTTGTCCGGGGTTAAAAAGGCCATCTGGGCTGCTGTATTCAGTCTCACACCCAGAAAGCACATGTCTTGAGAGGGTACTAGACTGGACTTTATTTCGTTCACAGAATACCCTAGGCATCTTAGCACTGCTATGACATATTCCAAATGCTGTAGAAGGTCTTCCTTTTCTTGAGCCAGAATCAGGCAGTCGTCCAAGTAAGGATAGATTTGAATTCCTTTTAGCCTGAAGTAAGCTATCACTGGAGCCAGAACCTTTGTGAATACTCTGGGCAGTAGATAAGCCAAAGGGCAATGCAGAGAACTGATAATGAGAATTTCCAGCTCGAAAACGCAGATACTTCCTGCAACTTAGTCTTATAGGCACATGAAGGTAAGCTTCCTTGAGATCTAAAGTTACCATCCAGTGATCTTTGCCCAGCAGAGGTAAAAGCTGTTGTAACGTCAACATTTTGAACTTGGGAATGTCCAGATAAGTGTTGAGGATAGATAAATCCAAAATTGGTCTCCACGTGTTCCCCTTCTTGGTACTAGGAACAGGCGAGAATAAAATCCTAGGCCCCTTTCTGGCACAGGAACTGGCTGAATGGCCCCTATTTGGAGCAACAGAGAAATTTGCTTGTGAGCCTCTGTTCTTTGTAGAGGAGGAATGTCTGGCATGCCTTTGAAAGGAGGCAAGGTATGGAAATAAAACCTGTAACCGTGGTGAATGATATCCAGAACCCATCTGTCTTGGGTAATTAAATCCCAATTTTCTTTGAAAAGAGACAGCCTTCCTCCCAAAGGTGCTGCCAGGCGAGAATGAACTGGCAGCTGAAAAGGCAGGTCATTGGGTCTGCTTACGAAAGGACTGACCCCTTCCCTCACCAGAAGTCTGAGCAGGGGAACTCCCTGTCCTAGGCCTAAAAGAACCTTGAGCTCTGCCCCTACCACGTCTAGACCTACCCCTAGACTGGGAATCATAAGCAGGATAAGTCCATCCCTTAGTAGGCCAATTTCTACTAAACTTGGAGGCTGCACCTGCAAAAATCCTTAACAGTTTGCATAGACTTAGCCTTGTCCTCCATTTTCTTTAAAACTGCTTCCACAGGCGAACCAAACAACACATCAGACTGTAAAGGAGCATCCAAAATCCTTGTCTTAACATGCTCAGCTAAATTCTGATCTCTCAACCAGGCGTGCCTACGAAGAACAGAACCAGTGGCAGCCACCCTCGAGGAGGCCTGCACAGCATCAAAACCACACTGCAAGGAATGTTTACCCACCTGTTCAGACACATGAACTAAATCCTGCAACTCTTTACACTCAATACCTTCCGCCAGAGCATCCACCTTAGATTTCAATTGTGAAAGGAGATAATTCTGATATTTTAACATGTGAAACTGACAATTCAACGCCCTCATGGCTAAAGTGGAAGAAGTATACACTTTCTTTCCCCATCTATCCAAAGCCCTTGCCTCTTTATCAGGAGGGACAGGATTTTTAACAACAGAGGCCTTCACACCTTTAGGCCCCTGAGAGACAGTTTCGGGTCTGCCCTAGGACTCTTAAAAGATACTTATGAGCTTCAGGCACCCTATAGTACCTATCCGGTTTAACTGGGGCAGGAGGCAAAGAATCAGGATTCAGGGAAGCCTCTGCAAAACATCTTCCACCACATTCAGAACAGGAGGTATAGCAAAAGGCCTATGCTGGGGTAGAAACAAGAATACCCTAAGCCTCTTCCTGGAATCAGAGAAATCTTGACCTTCCCATTTAAAATGCTCCCTCATGGAATGCAGAGTCTCTGAAAATGAAAAATCCTCAGGAGGAGAAGCTGAAGGAGTAGAATCATCCACATCAGAATCAGAATAAGGAGGATACTCCTGCAAGTCTTCAGCCGAAGACTCAGAAGCCTCGAACATTGCTCAAAACTCTCAAAGTCAGGTTCCACCCTAGGCCTCTTATCAGGAGGGGCATAGAACCTCTAATCATAGTAATCAAATCCTCTGCCATTTTAAGCATATGTTTCTTAGGCAAAGCCCCTGACGCACTAGGAGAAACCCCACTGAAGCTAAACTTGGCCTGCCTCTCAAGGAAGCCTTGGAAACAGAAGGGAGGCTCTAACCACCTTAGGAAGAGAGGGAAGAACAGCCACCTGAGAAGCCCCCTCACCCTGGCCTACTTCCTGAGAGGATACATCCTGTAACAGTAAAGTCTCTCCCTGAGACTCCAAAGAAACTCCTGGCAGAACCTCCGGCTCCACTGAGCCTTCTAAAGAACCGACGTCTGGGACTGTCGGTTCTTCCACTCTAGGCTTTGCTGCTTTGTCCTTGCGCTTTTTGGCCGGAGCGGGCGTCGGAGCATCCGACGGCATTTTATAATTACAACGCTTCCCAAAAACTAACCTGGCACAATCTAACCTTCTCTTAATAGTGCGTTTGTTAAATCTAGCACAAGAGCGGCATCCCACAACGTCGTGCTCAGGCCCTAAACAAGGTATACACAAAGTATGGTAATCCCTATGAGGTATCTGTTTCCCACAAGAAATACAGTTATTCACTTTTTCTGACATCCGGTTAAATACTGAGGCAAGAAAAAAACAAAATATTCCCCAACGGGGTACTTAGCCAACATTGATTCGGTCTGAAACTCTGACTTCAGAAACTTTCAGAACGCCAACCTGCACTCGCAAAATTGCTTCTGCATCGGACCATGCGGCAAAAAAGACTGAGGATATGACGTCGGTCATGCGCATTAGTACCCTGACGTACTGACGTCAGTCTAATGCGCCCTGACCGACGTCAGCCATATACTTTGGTATTCGGGCCGACTGGACAGCGGACTACCCAATAGTTAGGACTGCAGCAATGTGGAATGAAGAACATCGGAGTAAAGCTGCAGTTTTTTTGAGACGGTCTGCATAGGGCATCTCTGAGGCCGGTAATCCTCTTTGTGAGGTATTTCTGTGGCCTTTCCAGTTGTTGTAGATGTCTTGTGAGGTACATACCAAAAGGGGCATTGTACTCTATAATGGGTCTAATGAGTGACGAGTAGAGGGTAACAATGACCTCTTTATTCCTGGATGAGAAACCTTTTGTGATGAGGTGTGCTACATAGAAGGATTTACTGACTACTGTGGCGATGTAATTATCAAAGGAGAGACTACTATCCACCTGTGTCCCAAGGTCTCTTTTCACACTTTCGGTGTTAAGCAGACTACCACCTATGTGGTAGTTCATGGGTACTGAGTTTTTACCAAAAGGAATGACTATGCACTTTTTGGCATTGAGCTTGAGGCCATGGCTTTGACACCAGGCATCTGTCTCAGCAAGGCCCTTTTGTAGGATGTCCACATCTTTTGGAGTTTTGATTATGGCTCCTAGTTTGCAGTCATCTGCGAACTTCATTAGCCAAAGACCTTCTGTGTTGGCCTGTACTTCAGAGAAGTAGATACCAAACAGGAGAGGACCCAGGACTGAATCCTGTGGTACTCCACTTGTCACTGGTCTGAAGCTGGATTTGGAGTCTGCTACTTTCACAGTGTGGGTTCTGTCAGTGAGCCAGTTGGCAACCCATCTTGTGACATAGGGATTTATACCTAGTTTAGTGAGTTTATCTATAATTCCAGAGTGGGGGATGGTGTCAAAAGCCTTGGCGAGATCTAGATAGGCTGTGTGAACCACCTTACCCTCATCTACGGCTTTGGTGACTGCTTCAAAGAAGTCTATCAGGTTTAGGAGACATGATCTGCCTTTTACAAACCCGAACTGGGTGGGGTCCTGAGTTTGGAGATTACCAATGTCATTGTTTATAAGTTCCATGATGATACGCTCCATAGCTTTGCAGACCAGACTCGCTAGGCTAATGGGGCGGTAGTTTCCGGGGTCTGTGGTGGCTCCCCCTTTGTGGAGTGGGATAATTGTCGCTGTGCGCTATTCAGTGGACACATAGCCTGAGGTGAGGCTATGATTGAACATGGTACTTAGGTGGGGTGCCAATTCATTCTGTAGTTCATGTAGAACACAGCCTGGGATGTCGTCAGGTCCCATGGATGCTGTGTTCTTGTCTTTGGATAGTGTGTTTTTTACCTGTGCAGCCGTAATTACAGGAACTTTGCATTCTTCTGGTATAGAGATGGGCCCTTTAGGGGATGACAGAGGGGTAAAGTTAGCACTGAACCTATCTGCCAGGATGTTGGCAATATCCATTGGTTCTGTATATTTAGTGCCATTGTGCTGTAACTCAGAGCAGATCTGAGTGTTGCCATTGAGATTCTTGACATAGCTGTAGAATGCTTTGTGGTTGTCTTTAGAGTCAGTGACGATTTTGTTTTCATAACTAGCTTTGGAGGATTTTATGAGGGATCTCAGCTTCTTACTGAAGCTGACAAGGGAGTTTCTCCAATCATGGGATTTTACTCTTTTTTGCAACAGTTTCTTTCTTCTGTTGTAGAGTTTGTTTATGGCAGGGGACCACCAGATTGGCTTCCTTTTTTTGGAGGATAGCATCTTGGTTCTGTTAGGGATTGCACGATCCATGCACTCACGTAAGTGCTTATAAAGTGCATTTGTGTACGATTCGGCAGTCATACCTCTATTGTCCGTCAGCATGGGTGTCGTGAAGTTTGCCACTTCTGTCTTAAGAAGCGTGAAGTTGGCTTTGTAGAAATTTTTTACTGCGGTTTCTCTAATGGACGGTGGGGGAGGGATGTGGATGTCTAGGGTGATTAGCTTATGGTCGGATCTGACCAACTAGGTATTGACCTCTGGTGTGGAGCACCAGTTGCCCATGTTGGTAATAACCAGGTCTAGGATATTGCTGCCCCTGGTGGGGGTGTGGATAAGTTGATCCATGGCATTGGAATTTATGAATTTCAGAAAACGTTGAGCACAAGAGTTGGTACATGAGTAGTTTTCCCAGTTAATGGTGGGGTAGTTGACATCGCCCATTATTAGGGTGTTAGGTTGTACCCCAATATTTTCCAATGTATTAAGAAATGAGGAGTGGGAATCCTGGGGGCATGGTAGGGGATCTGTAGTAAGCTAGAATTTGGATTGCGGTCTTGCCCAGAGTTAGTTGCACTTGGATAATCTCGGATACATTATGCTGAGCAACTAGCCTAGAGGTGTGGATATCCTTAATGAATATGGACACACCTCCGCCTTCAGTGTTTTGGTCCAGGTTAGGTGGCCGAAAGGTGAGGTATGAATTATCCTGGTAATGCAGAGGTACTCTCTGGAGCCTTGAACCAGGTCTCTGTCACTGCACAGATGTTGATGTTCTCCATTTTAAGGAGTACCTCGAGAGAGTGCATTTTGAGGTTTAGACTTCTAGCATTGAGTAGCAATACCCTCATTCTTCTTGCCTGTACCTGTTAGGGTGGTGAATTTGTCATTTGAACCTTGCCTAAAAAAGGCACTATAGGGGTGGCTAGAGCCTTAGCCAGTATCCGGAATCCCAGGGGCGACAGGTGCAGGCCGTCTCTGGCAAATCATCATGGCTTGTCGATCATGTCATCCCAGGCAGACAGATACTGGATCCCCTTAGAATGACACCAGAAGCTTAGCCAATTGTTGAAGTCAATCATTTTGTCCTTGTACTGTGGTATCATTCTGGGTGATGGCAGGATGCTACTCAGGGCTAAGGTCATACCTGCCTGGGCTACAAGATCGGACAGCTCCTCCATGTCCCTTTTCATGTAGTCCAAGGAGGTACTTCTCAGGTCATTCACACCAACATGGACAATGACAGAGTCATATTTGTACTTGTTGTGGAGTGACCTGAGTGCATGCGTTATGTGGCGGATCCTGGCACCCGACAGGCAGCTGACAGTAACTTTCTCCTTGTTTAGCCTGGTGAGTGGAACATCAGTGTGCCTGACTATAGAGTCGCCTATGACTAGAGTGTTGGGTACGTTGTTATGCCTTATGGGCTGTGGTTGAGTGGCACACTGAGTTTGTGGGCAATGTGTCATTTGGGTTGTGATGGGGGGTGGAGGTTGCTTGTGTTTCTGCTTTGGAGTTCCCTGTTGCTTGGGCAGGTTTTTACTGAGAGCCTCCATGAATGTAGGTGTGTGTTTTGTGTTTCTATGTGTGTGTTTTTGGTGGTGTATGTTTTGTGTTTCTGTGTGTGTGTTTTGGTGTGTAGGTTTTGAGGGACTGTGTGCTGAGTGTGGTGTGCTGCAAGTGTTTACCTTCTCCTCTTGACTGTCTAGTCCAGTCTTGGGTGAAGAGAGCTTTGCTTCCAGTTTGGCTATGTAAGTGCATCTCTCACAGGTTGTAGTGTTGGGTGGTAGGAGGAGAGGGTTGTCTGTGTACATGAGGCAATTACTGCATTGCCCCAAGATGCCCAGATTCATCAGGGTAGACAGGAGAAAACACCGGGGGCTGACCCTTAGACATGCCTGGATAGGTGCTTATTTGTTAAGTACTAGAAACTGTTTTCCTTTAGACAGTGAGGAAAGTTGAGTGCTGTAGTAATTTGTAGCTTTAGTGCTTGCAATAAGTAATGAACAAGTGCTGAAACAAAAAACTGGCTAGTTCTAAGAAACAAAATTAAGCTAGAAGGCTTCCCTCCAACACAGAAAGGCTTGGGCCCTAGAAGCCTACAAATAGTCCTGGATACAGCAAATCTATATCCAGGCTAGACTACCCACAGGAAAGGCAGGAAACAAGCTTAGAAAAAGTTTTTTTTTTTTTTTTTTTTTTTAGTGGAAAGAGAGAAAGGAGTAGCAGAAACTAAGCTGATTGGCCTTCTCAAATGTTCTCCCTGTACTGGGTAGAATGAGGTAATGACACTAGACTGGGAGGAGGGTCCCAGATCAAATTTACACTAGGGGCGGGCAACTGCAAAGCCACCAACTATAAAAAGACTATATCAACACGGAGGGAGGGTGGGAAACAAACTGCAGAAATGTTTCTCACAGCTGAAAAGCAGCAGTGAGACTTTAAATGAAAGTTTTAAACAGCTAAAGGAGCCTCTAGAAAAAAAGAGTTCAACTGCAACAAGTTATCAGAAACAAACAACCCAACAGATGCTTAATAAAAGTGGACAATTTCCAGTTAATACCTCACACACAGTGAAACTAGCTAGAGAAATACACAGTACACAAAGTGCTATAAATAACAAAGAAATAAAGAACAAAATAAACAAAAAACAGGATATTTAATGTTATACATTATAGCTCCGAGTTTGCTCAGTATCCTTCCTTCGATTAGCTCAGTGTGAAATGGCAGAACACTCACAACTGAACTTCTTAGGTAACAGAAAGTTGAAACCTGAGACAGCTTTTAAGAAAGAAATCTCAAAAGAACCAATGAGGTGCTTAGTCTAAGCTATAGTTCAGGTGACCTCAGTCAGCCAATGACCTCAAACAATTCTCTCTCACTGAAATGCCCGATGGCTTTGGCTAAACCAAGATGTCCCTGAATATGTGCTCAGACACACAGCCTCCACAAACACTAGGCCCAAATGCAAGCCTGAATATGGAAATGCTACAAATATCCCCACTACTTAGAAACAAACTGCAGAAATGTTTCAGAGATGCAAGGGCTTTCCTGCCAGCCACCCTATTGGTTTTCCACAAGGATAGGGTTTCCTTAAGAACTAATGCATATTTTCTTCCTAAGGCAGTATCCAAAGCTAATCTAAATAGGTGAATAAATCTACCAGTCTTTTTTTTCAAGAGTTTCAAACACAGGTAAATACATGCTACATATGGTAGATATTCACTGGCAGCTTAGGTTTTAACTCTGTAGAACTAAACTGCTCAGGAAGTCAGATCAACTGTTTACGGTGTTTTTCAAAGCCTAGACTAGCCAAAGCAATGGCTAAAGTTACCCTGTCCATATTTTTATCTGAGTGCATTTCCTTCATGTTCAACAAAATGACTTGTCTTTACAGTCTAAACCCAAGACTCATTCCACAAGCTCAGTGCCCACATCTACAGTGTCTGCCTGTAGACTGCCTATTGATATTTGTGCTGTGGCCACATGATAGACAGTTCATACCTCTATATCTCATTATAAGCTTGATGAGCAGTATAGATAATGTTCCTCCCTTGGCTTTACCATCCTCAGGGATGTCCTTCCTTGATAACCACCCCAGTCTATACACTTGGGAATCTGTCCCATAGCTGAACTGGATTAAAGCAGACAACACTGGATACAAAAGTTATGTACTTACCATAATGACATATACATATTGATTGATTTTCATCTGGCTCAACAACTCCCCCACCTGCCCCCTTCAAAATGGTCACAAATAGGGCTCTAATGACCAGGTCATCTCTGGCATTCCCTGTCTGTGTGCAGTCATTAGTGACAGTTTACCATAACCCTGCCAATTTTTCCTGTCTTGCATTCTGGAGCTGGTTTTGAATAAGAGTTATATGACTGGTATACAATTACACTGACCTACTTATGGATATATTTTCAGAAGACAAACTCGTTCTGAGGTACTGAGATTGAATTCAGGGAATTAGGGGTAGGAGAGGAGTCAGAGCCCTGGAACCGAAGAGCTTCAGATTCTGTGGCGAAGTTGGATCAGACAGCCCATAGTTGAAATGGACAAAAGTCAGATAACATGAATCAATCATTATGGGAAGTGCATAACTTTTATTTTCACCACCAATTTTCTTCTCGCTCGTAGACCATTGCCTAGTTCACTTCAAGCTTGGCTTACCACAGTCTCATTTCATTCCCCATTTATGAAACTAGTCAACTTTAGGGATCTTATGACTGCAAATATGGATATTTTGTGCTCAATTCTTGATCACTACCTTGTTGGGTCAGTATAGATTATCCAGATGCATTGATGGCAGTTTATAATAATGCTGTTTCTGTTGCATGGCACCTGGTCACCTCAGTGTATAACTTTGGGACCATGAACCACAACTTAACTGTGATTTGAAATCTATGCCTTGACCAAGGAGGAGGACATACTTTGTACCACACAAATCTGTCAAAAGAAGGACACTTTGTACCACACAGATCTGTCAAAAGAAGGACACTTATTACTAAAGATATCTGTTAAATCTAATCATCCATCTGTTCTTTCAAGTGATTGACAGGCTGGGCATATCACCCTATCTAATTACTTGGGGAGGTTTTTTTTTTTTTTTTACCTCAGATGATAGTAAGGAAGCAGCATGCACAATGTTTTTGCATACAGACTCTGAGATAAAGCCTTTTTTTCCCAGGAGTTTTGTGCACTGAGAGTGGGGTTTGTCTGAGATAGTTGAGATTTGTGTGCTGGGTATTCAAAAAGTAGCAGAAAATACTCTAAGAATTAAACCAACATTTGAATGGGAAAGGAGAAAAGATTACACCAATAGGGATGACTATAACTAGGGGTAAAGAGAATGGGCAAGAGGGGGCTGGAATTTACTGTGAAAAACTGGCAAAGTCAGAGGAGGTTAGAAAGGATTTTGGAGAGAGACTGGATACGCAGTTCAAAAGAAACAATGGGAGAGCAGTTCAAAAGAAACAATGGGAGGATGTATGTATGACTCCCAGATATGCTACGAAGTCTGGAAGATTTAAGATTTTTGCTTGGAATTGTTTGGATAGGTATTTTTATACCCCAAGCAGACTCCAAAGAATTTTTCCTCAGGTAGACTTCACATGTTGGAGGCGTGATGGGTAGAAACAGGTAATTGGGAACATAAAAAAAAAAAAAAAAAAAAATTGTGTGTAATGAGTTGACAGAGTTTAAAAATCCCCTGCAGACTACTCTATCAGAAATACTGGGTCAGTACAGTGGTGCAAAAGAGGAAATTATTTTTTGAGCTGTGATACAGAATCGGACTTGCCTAGGCACAGTAAGTTTTGCAAAGTTTAATTCTGGTGGCTGCCAAAAAAAGCAATTACTAGAAAATGGAAAACAAAGTCTAAATCTGCACTGGATGTAGGATCTTAAGAAAAGGGTAGGATCAAATTACTTAGAAAATGTAAGCCCAGGGCGGCGCAGTGGTGCAGCGGTTAATGCTGTCGCCTCACAGCAAGAGGTTCTCCGGTTCGATTCTCGGCTGGGGTGCCTTCTGTGTGGAGTTTGCATGTTCTCCCTGCGTTCGCGTGGGTTTCCTCCGGGTACTCCGGTTTCCTCCCACATTCTAAAGACATGCTTCTGGAGCATTTCTCCCCAGGCCTCCGCTGAAAACAGGATCTGTGGAACCTAGTCGGACTTTCCTGGTGAACAAATGTTAAATAAATAAATAAAATTAAAAAATGGGAATGTCAAGCAGAGTGCCTCCTCGGTCCTCTTCAAAAGGAACCTTGACGATTGGATGGGAGATAGGAAATTTGCCCCAGATCACGTCAGTCGCCCTGCTCAACAGGGGTCCAGGGAAATAAATATCGTGGGAAGAAATATCCAGGGAATTGTTATGGCTAGGCTTGTATATGCCCTAGGGCCAATAGCCTAGTACCAACCTATGAACCTATTATGGGAACAGTATAGACAGAATAATGTTTGAAGGAAGAATAAGATTTAAAGAAAGGCAGGAATAGAATGAGCTATGTAATGTTAGATTGTCAACGAATGTATAGAAGATGATATGGATGTATAATTTTTAGCAACTGAAATATGTCAATGTGGTTTTTCACTTATATAAATGCATAACTTACATCGTAAGAGATAATTCAGTAAAGATGCATTCCATGTTGTCGTCTTCATCTGGCTTTGACTCTGATCCAACATTGGCTAACTCCTTCAGACTGACGTGCCAGGCTCTACCTTCTATAAAAAGCCCGCACTCCAAGTCAGCTCTCAAAACAACTTTACTAAATCTCAAAACATGTTATAAAACACATTATAGAACAAAACATCCATAAGTGTAAAAAATACAATAATCATACCAGTTTCGGCTGTAAGCCTTCTTCAGTGCAATAAAAGAATACTCAACACAATTGCATTAACTACAGCTCCCTAAACCCTTATTGGTCATTACAATTTTTTTGCATTTGGTATGGAGTATTTTGGGCCCTGCACCTTTCCATACTTGCATGGGACTTGGTGAGTTTTTGCCTTCTACACCCACAATCTCCTGCTCCTCAACCAGCCCCTCAGATCAAGTCTGCCACGATTCCCGTCATCAGCTTGATCTGGCCCCTCATCAGCATAACATCTGATATATAGCTTTCACTGTGTATTTTTTTGGTCAGTAGTGCTGTTCCCTTACACTAGATAGTGCACGTTGTGTATGGTTTTTACTGCAGGTAGATAGGTAGTTAGGTTAAGTCTTGTAGTGTGTGTGTGTGTGTGTGTGGTTGTACTGGGGTTTTACTGCCCTTTTTTGTCATATTTTGTTCTTCTGTTTTCTTAGGGCTTCGTGTAGAGTAGAGTAGGTGGCATTTCTTACCTTCTCTTCACTTTTTTGTAGTAAGGTTAGTCAAGGTAGAATGGATAAAGGTTTCAAAAATGGTGTCACCTGTGGACACAAGTTATCCTCTTAGGACCCACACAGTAAGTGTACATCTCATTTGGGGGCTGCCTATCAGGACTCCTGTTATATTTGTGAGGGTTTGGGTCTAGGTCAGTCTAACAGCAGTGGGCAAAGGGCCGCCTTTCTGCTTGTCCATACTCTTCTGCTTCCACGGCTCTGAGAGTCTGAGTCCTTAAGTGGGTGATGCTGGTCAGTCTCAAGTCCTCCAAGGGGGATTGGAAGAGGTCCTCATTGGTTGCTGTTCTGGTCCTCCTCTTTCGGCTTGTCAAACCCGAAGGTCCCACAACATTTGGGTGCACCAGCTGCCTCTACCCCAGTGTTAGCTGTGACCCACTGAATCCAATTGCCCTCAGTGATGGCTACATACAAGTCTTCCTCTCCTCTTTTTGGTCAAAGAGGCTCCATCGGGTCACATAGCTTCTCCCCATACACTCTGCTGAAGCAGTCCCCAGAGTCCTCACCTTCCCTGTTCCGGTTCTGGGTCTCCCAACTCAGATCCATCAGATGGGTTCCTTGCTTTCTAAATGACACTCCAAGCCCCTGACAGTGGCTCCATCCTTCTGGTCATGTACGCTAGTGGACAGTTTCAAAGCTTCTTACTTGGAGCAGCTGATGGTCCTTTTTTGTAGATCCAGATGTAATGGAGGTCTCATCCCTTCAGGTCTGGGACCTCTTCCCATTGGGTCCAGCTTTCTGCTTTCCTCCCTCTGCCCCTTTGGAGCTGAGGTCATTGGGTCTGGCTACATTCCCACCCTCTGTGTCACATCTGATGACTTGGGCGTCCTTGGATCCCCCTCCTCCTCTGCTCTTCCCGATGACAGCTGGACCTTGGAGCACTGGCACTGAGGCTGGTGTTTCCCAGTCTGGTTTGACAGTCCCAACTTCAGATTTGTCCCTTCCGCTCAGAGATTTGGCAATTGACAGCCTGACTCTGGTCTTGACGGAGTGAGACGTAGCTCCCCTGGACGCAAGCATGTCTCAAGTGTCTTCAGGCAATGGTACCATCGGTTCCAGGAGGCCAGTGTACACTTCTGCCTTCAACATCGTGCTGGGGATTTTCTCATCTAAGGAGATGGGTTGGGTGTCCCCAGCTGTTGTTCATCCCCTTTCTCATCTAGACCTGTGACCAGTCATCAGTCTGTGCCTGGACAGCCTATGTTAGTTGGTCTACAATCCACTCCCATGGTGGAGCCTGCTGCCTTGTCCCCCTCTCCTCCAGCATTGCTGGAGTGGGAGGTCACAGGTAAGAGGAAGCACTTCAATTCCCCAGTAGTCTCTCACTGAGGGTACTGACCTCGAGGAAGGAGACGGGTCCCCTAATTCTCTGTGTGATACCACCTGTTTTGGCGAGCTCTTGGACCTTCACCAATATGGGGGTTGGACAACTGAAGCCCACTCTCTGGAGGAGTCAGTATTTTTGAAGGGCTTTGGCAAGGGTCCATCTGCACCTTGGGTGGTTCCCCCTCCAGAAATACTCATAGTCTTAGTGTCTCTCAGAGCATGTAAGGAATCTGAGATGGTACAGCCCATTTCCAAGAATCCCAATAAAATTTTTGCTCCTCCCAAGTACCAACCAGCTGTGGATGTGATTATGGTAGTGGCGGTGGCCACCAAAAAGGAAATCTCTGAGAAGTACTTCTTGGTCCATCCCCAACTAGAGAATCTTGGGATATGGATAATTTAGGGACGTGACCGTATGCCTCACCAACAGTTTGACAGCTGCTAATTATTTATCACACTTGGCTAGACTCCAATGAGATCTGGTGTCTGAAGAGTCGAGGAATGTTAAGACACAGCAGTCTCTGGAGATTCAAAAAATGCTGAAGACTCAGCTGTCTACCCTGCTGTCGATTTCCACCATATCCATGAGGCTTATTTCCAATGCAGCCAATGGAGTGTCCCAAGCAGCTGGCTCTGGCATTGCCATGTGTTGCCATGCTTGGATGCAATTACGTATATTTGCAGACTGCTTCAATGTGACCTTTATTAATGACCCATTCAGTGACTCTTCCTTGTTTGGGCCAAAAATTAAGGATACTAGAACTACGAGTGAGCAGGAAGGAAAGATACTGTCCACCATAGGAGTGGGTTTCACTACTGCTCAGTGAACCTTTCTGAAGAATCATAAGGGGAACAAACGTGTCTTTTTAGAAAGTTGCAGCAGGCTTCCAAGGATGTTGTTTCAGAAGGTTCCTCCTGAGGGCAGGGGGAGCTATAATGGACATCGCAGGTGGAACAGAGGCAGTCCACAGAAACAGGGCTTCCATAGAGCCTTCTCTGACGGGCCCTTTCAGCAACCTTGAAGGGTTGCCTGACTGTCCTGCTTTGAAGGCAGTCGGGAGGTCACTTGGCTCTTCACCCAGAAGCATGAGAGGCCATCACTTCAGATGTATGGAGTTATATCCAGAGGCTATACCCTTTTCAGAAATTCCAAGGTTTTGTTACAAACATCTCCCAGACATCCCACCCAATCAGAAACTGCATGCAGCATTATAGATTCAAATATAATAGCAAAGAAAGTGGAGGAACCAAAAAAGTGTCCAAAAATATAAATGTATAAATAGAAGAAAGACACTTCGGCTGGAGATAAAAACACTAATACAAATAAAATAACAAAAAGGTAAGCGCTTTCAAGGTAACCCTCTTCTTCAGACCTAAATACAAACTGATAAAAATCCTGGATTTAAATACAAGCACTGACCAATAAAAACAAGGCTTAGGAATACATCATAAAAAATTAATTAGTTAATGCGGTAAACCTCTTCTCTTCAAAAGAGGTTTTAAAGACAGAGCGCTGTTGAGGCCAGGTGGAAAATGTGCCTTTTAATCCACAATCCATCTTAATTCAACATATTCGGTCTCATTTTTAATGTCCCTTTCACACAAACTGACATTTACTTTCTGCAAAACTAAAAATTTAAATTATGTTGTGTATCATAATCAATTACATGCTTAGCAAGTGCATTCGTGCATTTGCTGTTACGTATGTCATTAAGATGTTCCAAAATTATTTCTTTTAACATGCGATTAGTCTTGCCTATGTAAAATGCACTACATAAATTACACTTTGCTAAATAAACAATGTTTATTGTAGAACAATCAGCATAAAAAGAAAACTCTATAGGCTTATCATTTAGTGTATGTCTGACCATCCAAGCAGACCATATATAGGCACAAGCTTTACAGGTTCTACAGGGGGCAGGTACCTCTACGCTGCGAGTTAAACCTCTCACATATATTATGGTGCTTGTAACATAACCTTTGTTTCAAGTTTGTATTATTCTTGAAGCTAAAAGCTCGGATTAGTTCCTAGCACCTGGCTAATACTTGGATCAGTCAACAAAATAGGCCAATTCTTTTTAACAATATCACATACTACATTGACATTGTTAGAATAAGTCAAACACAACCTATTCACAGGTTGATTAACTTTCCTTCCTGTACTTTGTACTTCAACTCGACAGCTATCAGAAAAATAGGGTTTGGTTTTACAGATATCTGACAAATTACCCTCCTCTATTGCACTATGTCAACCTTCTTGTATCCTCTATCTAGGAGATCTGATGTAAGGCCCTTAACCGCAGCAGTGTAGTCAGCCCTATCTGGACTTTCTGGATGCTCTTGTTAGTAAGAGCACGTTAGGAAGTGTATCCACTAAAATGCACAGGAAAGATTGTAGGAAGAATAAAATTCTCCATAGCTCCAGCATGCATCCCAGGCACATTATGAAAAATGTAGTCAAGAATAAAGTGCTACGATGTAAGAGACTTCACACTGATAGGGCTGACTACACTGCTGCGGTCAAGGGCCTTGCATCAGAACTCCTAGATAGAGCCTATTTTGTTGACTGATCCAAGTATTAGCCAGGTGCTGGGAACTAATCACAGCTTTAGCTTCAAGAAAAGCACCATAATGTATGCGAGAGGTTTAACTCACAGCACAGAAGTACTCACCCCTGTAGAACCTGTAAAGCTTGTGCCTATACATGGTCTGCTTGGATGGTCAGACATCCACTAAATTATAAGCCTATAGAGTTTTCTTTTTATGCTGATTGTTAAATAAACAATGTTTCTTGTAGAACAAAGTGTAATTTATGTAGTGCATTTTACATAGGCAAGACTAATCACATGTTAAAAGAAAGAATTTTGGAACATCTTAATGACATACGTAACAGCAAATGCATGAATGCACTAGCTAAACATGTAATTGATTATGATACACAGCATAATTTAAAATTTTTAGTTTTACAGAAAGTGAATGTCAGTTTACGTGAAGGGGACATTAAAAATGAGACAGAATATGTTGAATTAAGATGGATTGTGGATTAAAAGGCATACTTTCCACCTGGCCTCAACAGCGCTGTGTCTTTAAAACCTCTTTTAAAGATAAGAGGTTTACCGCATTAATTAACTAATTAATTTTTTAAGATGTGTTCCTAAGCCTTGTTTTTATTGGTCAGTGCTTGTATTTAAATTCAGGATTTTTATCAGTTTGTATTTAGGTCTGAAGAAGAGGGTTACCTCGAAAGCGCTTATCTTTTTGTTATTTTATTTGTATTAAAGGGTTTCATCTCCAGCCGAAGTGTCTTTCTTCTATTTAAGCATTATAGATTCAGAAGCTGCTGGCAAATCAAGTCATCCAAGAGGTCCCACCAGACCCAACAAGCATCTGGGGTTTACTCAAGGTTCTTTTTGGTTCCAAAGAAGAACATGGACCTCAAGCTTACTCTGGATTTAAGCAATTTGAAACTCTTTGTGAAACAGACCCAATTCTGGATGGTCATGGGGCAGTCCATTCTATCTCTGCTGAGAAAGGATGACTGGATGGACTCAGTAGACCTCAAGGGCACCTGTCGTCATATCAAGATAGGAGATGCACTCCAGGAGGTTTCTGTGCTTCTGACTGGCAACCAGTAACCACCAATTCGGGGACCTGCCATTCAGTCTTACCACCACCCCTGGGTATTCAACTGCATGGCAGTGTCTGCAGCCTGGCTATAGCTGCAGGATTTCCAGCTCTTCCCTTATCTGGCCAATTTGGCTGCTGACTGCTCCCACCAGAGTGTTACTCGTCATGGCCAGGGACACCTTACTCCATTTGTGCGATCACTTAGGGATTATGGTCAATTATCCAAAGTCGATTTTATAACCCGTTCAGAGTTCATAGACTGCCACTTGGATACTGTCAGTCAAAGTGCCAGACTCCCAAGCTCCAGAGTGATCAGCCTTCGATCTCAGGCATTCTCAGTTCTTGCATTTTCAAAGCATCCAGCTCATGCAATCTTGAAACTCCTAGGCCTCATGGCAGCTTCAGTAGGGCTGGTCCCTCTAGCCAGGTATCCTATGATGGCTCTTCAATATACCCTGTTGGTAGAGTGGTCTTTGACTCATCCAAAGGACTTTCTGGCAAGATTGACAATAGTATCTCATGAGCAAATTCATTGGTGGTTGCAGCCTCCCTTAGTGACCAATGGGAGACAGTCTTTCCTCTTCCTCCGGCCATGGACCACCTTCCTTCACCACGGACACCTCCCTTCTTGGGGAGGATGGTTCAACGATCCTAGATTCTAGAGAGGCCAACATCCATATCAATGTTCTGGAGATGAGGGCTGTGCTCCACCTTGCGTTGCAGACCATTCAGGACGTCTTTCCCACCGGTGTGATTTCAATACAGATGGACAACATGTCACTTGTCTGGTATCTTAGCAAGTAAGGGGGGGGGGTCACATTCTTATCCTCTGTCAAGAGGCCATGATGGTTTTTGGCAGTAGATGATTTCATCTCAGCAGTTTCTGGGGAAGTCCAACAATCTGGCTGACAGCCTGAGCAAGAATATTCTGCTTCATCAATAGTGGTGTGTAAATCCTAGGGCAGCGGTTTAAATCTTCCTGTGCTGGGGCGCTCTGTGTTGCGACCTCTTTGCCTTTCCATCCAACACCAAGTGCGGCAGCTATTACAACTTCGTCCCTCCTCAGGGGCAGTCACTCAGGGATGCCCTGTTACATGCTTGGCCCCTGGGACTCCTTTATGCTTATCCCCTGGTTCCTCTTATTTGAAAATTTCTCCAGAAGACAGCCCCCTGCAGAGTGATAGTGATCCGCATATCACCATTCTGGCCTCATCAGGTGTGGTTCCCCTTCCTGTGTCCTCTTCTGCAGTACCCCCCCCCCTTGGGTTCTATATCCCATTCAAGATCTCATTTCTCATCCAGTGGGTCTGGATCCTCCAAATCTACAATCCCTCAAGTTAACTGTGTGGTTTCTCCAGTTCTCTTGATTGCCAGAAATTCCAAGCTCTCTGATAGTGCAAGTTCATATTTTATCTTAGTCTGAAAAGCATTTGACTAAGAAGATGTATTCCAGTAAGTGGAGACATTTTGCACTGTGGGTGTAATCATGAGGGTTGGATCCCTCTTTCGTTCCTTTAGAGTCTGTTCTTGATTTTCTTGCTGAGCGGTTTCATTCATGCGCTAGTTTTCCAGAGATTAAGCTGCAGTTGGCAGCTGTTTTTAACTTTTATGTTGGCAGGGAAAGTGTTCCTCTGGCGGCTCTCAAGATTTCCTAGGATTTCCTCAAATGTGCCTTTTTGTTGCATTCCCCAGTTCGGGATCCTGTCCCTCCCTGAGACTTACCTTTAGTGTTGCAAGTCATTGCAGGCCCTCCCTTTGAACCTTCAGTTACTACAGACAAAGTTGTAGTCTTGAAAGACCTTTAATTTTTGGTGGCTGTTACTTCAGCCAGAAGGGTTTCAGAGTTAATGGCTCCAGACTCATTTGTTTTTCCACAAAGATAGGGTTTCTGTTTATATGAAGCACTCATTTTCTTTTTGCCTGATGTAGCTTTGGAGAGTTAATCTCAATAGCTCCATTCACCTTCCTGTGTTTTTTCCCATTTTTTACAGCAAGGATGAATACTTTCTGCATTGTTTGGATGTGCACAGATACTTGAGATTTTATTTGGACAGGATCAAAGCTTTTAGAAAGTGACTTCATCCAAATGGCCACCATATTTTCTCTCTTTCGCTTAAACTTTGAGAGAAAAGACCCTACCAGGCAAACCAAAGGGTCATTCTACAAGAGCTATGGCTACTTCTATGGACTTTTTTTTCCAGGGTATCCTTGGATAAAGGTTGTGCAGTGGTACTTGGATGGGCCACCATACCTTTGCTTCTCATTACAAGAAGGATATTTAGTCAAAATCCAGGGCATCCTTAACTACTCCCAAAGATTTTTACATAGCAGGGGACTGTGTGCCATAGACTGAAGCCAGATGGAAAAGACAACATTGATACAAAAGTTATGTACTTGCCATAATGACAAATCTGTGTGGTCTATCTCTGTCTGGTTCAACCTTCCCCTCCTCCTGCCTCCACCTTTGTTATTTTTGGCAAACTTCCTTATCTGAGATGACTGGGCAATAAAGGTCATCTCCTTCTTGTTGAAGTCCCTCGTCCTCCTTTTAGGGAGTATTGCAGCTTACAGCTCGTTACAGATGGGGCAAATTCTATCTGATGCTGTCTGTTGAAGAACAGGCATTTGTGGGTAAGGGAGAAGGACCCTGGTAAGTTGGAATCTGAAGGATTTGGCTGGTGCCCGATTAGAGTCACATCCATTAACCCACAGGTTGAAGCAGAGAAAGAGTAGCCAGCTTGGAAGAACTCAGTAACTAGTCTGACTTGAAATTTTATGCTTCTCTGACATTGTAGGCACAGAAGAGTCCCTGGATGTGTTACATGCAGATGATATTTACACTGAACCAAGATCTGATAAGATTCAGCTGTCTGACTCGCATATTGTTTCCACTGATCTAGAATCTGATCAGATACAGCTCTCGGATTTCCATGTGAGACATGATATAGACCTGACTGAGGACATATTTGAATCAACAAAGCAGGATTAGGTCCATAGTTGGAACACCAATGTCTTAGAAGAAAATGACCGTATTAGCTGAAACTCCAAAAGGAATAACCGCGTGATTTGTGGCATCGATTGGAAATTCTTTTTGACAGAGTTTAATTTGTTCATCAGAATCTCGTTTTGGAAAGAATTTGCCAAAAACATTGAAAAGTTCATTAGTTGGACAGTAAGTCTGCACTTTCGTAAGGCATGGAGTTCTCATGACGTTTGTCTGTCCTCCTCCAGAAGTGAGATATATGGGATGATTGTGGAAACATAGGTGGTTTTATAGTCTGGCTGGTGCATTACTATAGTGGTATAACAGATTGAAAGCATTACTGTTGGGAGGGAATATTTCAGAGATTGACCATTCTGTGTTCTGCTGGCTAGAAAACATCCCCAGAGCACTTACCTGTATGCAAATGACTTTGTATGGGACATCACTGGAGTACTTGATTGCTATGTGAATGATTTTGTACGGGGTGTCTTGCAAAGCTTCCAACTACAATTATTATTTAGCTGAAAGCTCTTTCATGTTGGCTCTAAAGTGCATGACCCTTTTCAATTTCAGAATAGATTTGGGTTACTATTGGTGGAATGGTGCTGGCATACCAACAGAGCTACATAAAAAAATCCTCATTCTGTTGTCTTGGAACTATCAAGGGAAGTGTAGAGGGATAGCTTCCTACCTCAGCTGAGAGAGATTTATGTAGGTTGAAAATAAGACCGTTTTTCTATGTTGAGGAGCAGAGCACAGCAGAGTACGCCAGATGGCATTTCTGATGCTTCCTGTTCAGCCACCTGTCGTAGAACATACCACCCTTGAAACAAACAAGACTTTTTGAAAAATCCATTCTAAACAAGTTGCTGTAAATTTTCAGCCCCTGAGGGAAGGGTGAATCTGTGAAACTAGTTGATCCAGTTTTGTCTATTTTGTCCACTATTTTGTCCACCTCAACCTGTAGGTTATAGGATCTGGCCAGATCCAAAGCCAGCATGTCAGACTCTTGTATCTGAAGTTCATATTTCCCTCCGATCTTGTTTGCCACTTTTCAGCGTCAGACATGGTTTCTGGAAGTCCATGGTAGTTAAATGTTTTTTTTCAGCTTTTTCTCTAGCAAGTGTGCAGTCTATACTTTTATATTTAGGATATTTCTTCTTTTCCTTGTCAACATGAACAGTTTTTGCGTGCTTGTGCAGTTTCTGTGATTGCTTGTTGGGCTTTTCTCCGGGTGCATGGGTGCAATGTCTTTCGATGTAATGTCCTTTTCTATTGGGATTTTCTCCTTGCAGTTAATTATTATTAGTTACTACATTACTGTTTTAGATAGTAATTGATAGGTTTATTGCCGTTGGTGTATAGTTGATCCTCGTTTGATATTTCTCCATTTTACTGACAGTGTGCTTGCTTGTTTGGTCCTGCTATCTGGCTAATTATCCATTTTGTTGGTGTGCTGTGTTTTGTCAGAGAAGGCTTTGACCTTCTGAAAATGCATTAAATGCAGATACAAGCTATTTCCCCAAGATTCCCATGAAAAATGTCTACTGGTTGGAGTAGCCCACTTGGAAGGAGACTGCGAGGCCTGTGCCTCTTCTGGAGCCAGGACATTGGCCAACAGACAAGCCAAGTTAGTTTTGAAAGGGCTCCTTTTACCAGTTTCCTACCAGAATCTGTCTCTATTCTCCTTCTCCTGCTAAAAAGCCACAGGGGAAAAGGAAGAGAGTTAAGGACAGATAGAAGGACAAAGATCAAAAAAGAAAGAAAAAGAGTAGTGAGAGGATACAAGTAAGGATAGAAAACATGTGGCTGAGTTTTCAGCCTCTGCTGAACCAGTTCAGAAAGCCTCAAGGCATTCTGCTTCTTTAGCTGTTGCTGTGGATTCAGTTTTGACACCTCCTTGGTACTGATCCTCAGTCCCGGCTTTCAGAGATAATGGGCCCCTTCCTGGCTGCGATGTTGGACTCTGATTGCTATTTGCTGTGGGGACTCCGGACCTAGAGTTCTCACCAAAGCTATCACCACAGAGGGTTTGGTCTTCCCTTTCAAAAGTCCCCGATTTGGACAAGCCCCTGCACGGGCCTACTAAGCTGCCTCAATTGCTTCATCTAGGTCTGCTACGTCCACACAGAGCCTTAGGGAAGTTCATCTGGACAAGGTGATGTAGACATTCATGACTTTGGGATCATTCCTTTTCTCTCCTCTCCAAGGGTGGAAGGAGATGGTCCTTTTGCCCTGTACTTTTTTTTTTTTCCTTCTCTGGTCCACCCTTTGGAACTGGTGACCTTGGATCCTCCTCTTGTCCAGGTGGTTCCTATTGTCAACACTGACAGCTTGACAGGCCTTCAGTGCCAGCATGTACCTTGATGTACTCTACTCAGGCTCAGTCTACACCATCTGCATCTCGGAATCGAGGGATCAGGGTTGGTGGTCCGGTGTCAGGATTGACTCTAAAGCTCTTGGTGCCTTACTTGCCCTTGGGTACTTAGGTCCTGGACATCTATGTTTTGTTCTTGACTTCAGATCTGGCCAGGTCAGGGGGCTGGGGTTGGAACTTTCCTTCATCTGCAGATCTAGGAAAAGTCCTTTTCTAGCTGTTCAGCCTGTGTTTCTGCTTTTGAGGTTATGGAAAGGATTTTGTCCAATTCAGAGTGTAGTTTCTCACCCTGTGTTGGATCCATCCCAATCTTCTTATCCCCCTGGGACTTCAGTCTTGTATCACCTTGTTCCGAATCAGACTGAATGCTTGTGTAACAAGTTGCACAAGAAGCCTGTGGAACCAGCTGTCCCTGTCGAAACAGAAGGATGCGAAGCAGAAGTGGATTCTAGTTGAGGTTTGGATGAGCCCAACCTGGATGACAGTGCCTCTTCCTTTGGCATTGAAAGGACCCACTCAAAAGCCTCAGAGGCCAAGGATGCCACTGGTTCAGCCAGCACCCGCCTGTCCAGACAGAAAGGAAACCTTGAAACTGAGAGGCCTCAACACAAAGACTGGTCTCAGTGCTGAGCTGTCCAGCGCCGAGGCACCAAGGGGAAGAGACTGCTTTGACAGTTTCAGAGTCAACCCATCCCCAAGAGCCACAGTACCGAAGCTTCGGCTCCGAGACTCTCGACCTGAAAGAGGAAGGGAACCTGTCAAAGTCACTTGAACTCCTGTCTCGGGGAAAGACGCTCCAGAATAGATAGAATCCAAGACAACTAGTGTTAAAGGGCAGACCAGTTCCGGGTAGGATACAAAAGGTGGGATAGATGGTCCAGCACTCAGTACATTCCCAGAAGACAATACTGAGGGAACCCAGAGCTGAATGTGTGTTCTGTGGAACTTTCTCATCAGTCTGTCGACATCTTGTTCGGTCAGACTTCTCCATGATCGGGATGACAATGCCATTAATGGTGTTCTGAAATACCTTTGCTCCTCAAGGATTAGCGAGTGCAATCTGGGACTTGCTGGATCCTCAGAGAATCTAGACCAAGTAAGCCACATATAGAGCTGAGAAACTGTCAGTTACAAATATCTTGGCACCTTCAGATTAGATTCCAAAGCTACTGTTAGATCCAGGGAATACTTGCAGGACTTCTCGGAGTCAGAGTTTTCCTTTTCTTTTGACTTTTCTTCAACTGTGTCTCGCTTAACTTTCTCAACCTCCTTCTCTTTGTCTGTCTTGTCCTTGGGCTTCTTATCCTTGGTATGGGGTGATGAAGCAGCAGAGAGACTGGAAGGGATGGCAGACTCTGGTGGAGGATGAAGGGGTGCCTTTGCTATTAATTTCTCCCTTCTAGTCTACAAGGCACAGAAGCTGAAACAGGAGCAAGTCTGAAACTGAGTGTCAAGGTGGGCAGCACCCAAACACACACACAAGGAAAATAGGTTGTGTGGTGGCAGCTTGTGTTCACACTCCATGCATTTCTTTAAAATCTTGACTGTCAACCATTGTACAAAGGCACAACACGCGCACTCTGGGACAAACTTTGTAAGTCACGAACTTTGGCTAAATTACTGAAACTACATCACTATCCAATAGTTATATGACTAACATACTATGCAATAGGAACAAGCACTGCACACCAAAATTACAAAAAATTCTAACTCTACTACACTCAGATATATATTAGACTGACACTAAACTAACCATACTCTAACAAACTATCAAATATTACTAAATCTAATAATTTTGAATTGTAAACTTGAGAGAAAGACATTCTTTTTGTGAGGAGTAGGAAAATAGAACCCAAAATATCCCAGTAGTAGCACCAAAAATGATACGAAAGTAAAAGCCCTCGATGGCATCACTGAACACTTCAGGCCGCAAACAAGATACGAGGTACTGATGTGGAGTTCAGGGAATTATGGGTAAGGAAAGAGTCTCACAGCCTTGGAACGGAAGAGCTTCAGATTCAGATCAGACAACACATAGTTGAGTCACATGAAAACAGACAACATTGGATTCTTAGTTTCAAGACCAAGCTAGAATATGGAATCTCATGAATGATTGAGATTATGGGACACAGTAGAAACTCCATGAGTGATAACAAAAATCTTCAACAAATTTAATATTTCCATGTTAAGGTATATGTCTAGTCCTCAACCTAGGCATTAAAATCCCCCAGCATTAACCATCAAGTTGGTTCAAAAACTAGTTCAATGAGTAGATCTGAGAGTTCTTACAAAAATGCTCCAAGGTAACATAGCAGATCATACAAAATGAAGGAATATGAACAACAGTCCTGCCACTTGGACAAATTCAGAAGTGTTAGCTCCTACACTCTTATCCCTTGAGAACTCCAAGCCAGATACATGTCAAATGGCCACTCACCCACAGAACTCCCATGACTATGAAATATAAAGCAATCTTGTGGCATGCAAAACCCAAGACAAGGCTCTGAATATTCACCTAATTAGATCAACCATATGCTACAAGTCTGATATAATCTCAGTTTTATTACAGAATGAATGACCTGGCACTCCATAGCACAGCCCTTGGCAGTGCACTAAGAATACAGGTCTTGTTTATCATTTGGAAATGACAAAATATGGAGGTATTGACATGCAAAAGAGAAGACCTCAGTCTCAATGGTATTTTCACTTTAATTGCCACTATGAAACCCTAGCCCCTTACATATCCACCCAAGTCAGAAAGCATGAAGCAGCTCCTTCTAGCACCAGTCCTATGACTTTTTGTTGTCATAAGTCTCAAATTTTAAGGAGATAATAGGAATCAATATGCAGACAGCAAACAGTAGATCTCTGGGATAGTGCAATCCTACAAAACTAGGCAACAAAACAGACCAATTAATAAAAATCAAAAATCAAAATAATAATCCATCACCTTTCTGATAAATGGACCTTACGCACTTATCATAATAATAATACCAGACAATGGTTCATACAGGAATGAGAAGAGATGACAGAAGAACTTCAGGAAATTCTGCCAGGCCCTCAGATTAAACACAATTTGTTTGGTGGATAGAGGGAAGGGAGGGATGCTGTACTGCACAAAGATAAAATAATCCAGCATTACGGCAAGTACATAACTTCGTATCTTATTCATGTAGTCCACACAATCCTACTAATGGGTCAGAATCCCATACTACCAGTGACCCTGGGTGGCATCATGGCATGATACTCTTTAACACTGCAGCTCTGAAGTAATCCCTGGATATGGATATGTCTAACTTATAAATATTTGGCAAAAGATTTGCTCTGTGGAGTATATGCAAATGAAATGCAACCTTATAACCATCTAGGCAAAGTTACTTTAGACACTTATTTCCAGTTTGCTAGACAAACAATTGTTCACCTCTTTTACTCCTTTCGGAGATGCCTTTATCCTGAGAAGACAGAATCTCATGCAGACTGTGAACATAGAGGGTGTGAAGAATATACTTTCCATGGTTAGGGATGAAAACAAGCAAACGTATAGGTTAGTTTGAATTACTCTCTGAAGCAATCTTTGGAATAAAGAAAGGACTGCTTCAGATGATTTTCCAAAAAATTCAGTGTCAAAGTATGAAAAGCTGGAAGATAAAGCTTTCAGATTCTGAAACTCTTCTAGCAGACTTAATTACCACCAAAACAGGGTTTTCAAGGATAGGAAATTTATCTGTGCTGAAGATGCAGTCTCAAAAAGGGAATTCTGTCAATTCTTCTAAAACAAAATTGAGATCACAAGTTGGAACCAGGTACTTTGTAGGAGGGCATAAAAGACAGACTACTTTCAAAAAGGCTTTACACAACTTATAAGCAGCAATGGAAAGAAATGCAATACTGTTATGGAAGTTTGGTAAACAGAAGCTAGTTGTTTTACTGTGGAGTAACTAGAACCTTTATCAAGTAAGTCTGAAAAAAATGAGGGATTTAAAAGAACAGAAGTAGAGAAGGTGGTGAATTCCTTAAGTGATTGCCGATATAGAGAAACATTTCCATTTGCTAATGTATACTCTAAGTGGATTCTTTTTAGTAGAGGAAAGGCTACAAGCAACACTCAGATAACAAAGGGCCTTTGGACATCAAGGGAACTGGAGAAACGAAGTAGTTAATTTCAGGTTGAGTAAGTCCAAGTGAGGCTGACCAGACAGGTATGACAGAAAATCATGGGAATCTAGAAGTCATGGCTGCTTCATCAAGTTAGGTCTGAGCAAGGGGAAACAAATTTACCATGGTCAGCACAGAACAATGAGGATTACCCTAGTTTTGCATACTGCATCTTTATGCAAGAACTTGGGCATTAGAAGAAGTGTGTGGGGGGGGGGGGGCTAAAGGGCTACTGTTCACCTACAGCATTTCTCAGAGCTACACTTGATGTTG
Source organism: Protopterus annectens (assembly GCF_019279795.1). Lineage (NCBI taxonomy): Eukaryota > Metazoa > Chordata > Ceratodontiformes > Protopteridae > Protopterus > Protopterus annectens. The sequence goes on from NC_056747.1 coordinate 871,993,201, forward strand.
GTTACAGATGCAAAAAAGATGGCAGTGAGGCTGGCCCCAGCAGTGTAATATTTGATGAATCACCACTGGATTGAGAGACCACTTATGTGACAACAACTTCCACTCTATCTCAACTACCTCCACTTAATTACTGCACATGCAATAATATATAAACCAACAGCTTGTCCAGCTCTCTCCTCTAGATTAACTCTGTACCATCCAAACAGACACCTTAGATCTGAAAACAAAATTCTACTTAAAGTCAATAAACCTCAACTTCCAGATGGCCAAATGCTTTACTCCTTCACTACCTCCAAACTTTGGAATAACCTCCAAACCTCAATAACCTCCATCTCATACCCTGCTCTCTTTAAAAAATCCCTCAGACAACACCTCTCTCCCTGCTGGTTATGCCCATGCCAAAAATAACTCTTCTTCTCTTCTCACTACTCCCACTCTATGGGGCTACAGGTATACACTCTTAGCAGGTCTGCAGCCATACCTATGACTGTTACTACACTGCCTACACAAATTTAAATGCATGTAAATAATTGTATACAATGTTACTTTTTTTTTTTTGCCTCCCAACCAGTAATGTCTATGGCATCTATATGACCAAAAGTATAAGTTAATATCATCGATGGACTACCATAAGACTGCAATGGAATTTCTAAAAAAACTGTAAATAGTGCTACATTTTTGATATTTGTATTTTTGATATTTGTATTTCTCTAATGTGACTTTTATGTGGAGCTTTTCTCCCTGGGCCTCCACTGAAAATAGGCTCACCAAGGCCCAGTGGACTTTCCCGGTAAACAAATGCAATAAATAAATTAATAAATAACAAGATGGATCGGCTGAGGCTGTCGATAAGACAGCTGGCTTTTCCCAGAATGCTTCACATCACTTTCAGATCAGACAGCACAATCATCCATCTCCAAACATTCATGGCCTCTCAGGAAAGGGGACAGGATCTGGTTCCTCCTTGCTTGTTTAAGTACTACACTACAGTTATGCTATCTGTTTGAATGGGAATCTCTCATAAAAGCAGGAGGTCCTGAAATTTCTACAATGCCAGGAGGACTAGTCATATCTTCAGGATATTTATAAGAAGGTTGGCATCTGCATGATTCTAAGTCCCTTGGACCAGCCTCTTTCCCCCCAAAATGCCTCCCCACCTCAAAGAGGAGATTCCTGTACTGACAGCCACTCCTGGAAGAGAAAGAAGTTATATACTAACCATAACATTCCATCAGTGTTGTCGATCTTCATTCATTCTTGACGAATGGGACTCTGATCTTCAGAACTGTCTCGGCCGTTATACAGCTCGCGCCAGCCAAAAAAAACTCTCGAACTAAGACTCTACCCATAATCCTCCTGTCTCCATTACCTCGGATCGAGTTTGCATATTATAGCAAGAATATACATAGCAATTATAAGCAGAAGCAATGTCCAAGGAAACAACCCTATGGAAACTCAAGACAAGGGTTTAATCCCCCAGGAAATCTACAGGATAGGAAAGGAGGGTGGGATGTCAAGAATGAACGAAGATCAACAACACAGATGGAACATTATGGTGAGTACGCAACTTCTTTATCCGAGGTTGTCGATCTTTGTTCATTCTTGATGAATGGGGCAGAGTCCCCAGCTACTTCAGATCCTGGGTGGCCTTATGGAAGGATATTACTGAGAACTATAGAGCCAAAGGATGCTCTTCCCCGGAGACCATATCCAATTTGTAATGAGCGACAAAGGTATGAGGCATAGTCTAAGTTGCAGCTGCATAAATTTCATCCGTAGAAGCTTTTGAATGAAAAACTGTTTATGTGGCAACTATTTGGTTGAATGCACTTTAACAATTGCAAGTAACATTTGTTTGTTATGCGCATAAATAAAAATAATTTCTCAGCCACTTAGATAAGGTCACTTTTGATGCAGCTTATCCCACCGTTGGACCAGAAAAGGATATGAACAATTGATCTGATTTCCTGGACTCTTGTTCTGTTCAGGTAAAAATGTAGTTGCCTCTGTATGTCCAGTAAGTGTAATTAATATTCACCTTTGGTAAAAAATTTGGAGAAGAAAACAGGCAACTCAATAGTTTGATTAATATTGGATTCAGAGACCACCTTAGGAAGAAAGAAAGGGTTAGTTCTCAATGACATACTGACTTTATGAAAAAATGATATATGGTAGTTTTGCACATAATGCCTGGATCTCAGAAGCTTGTCTGGTGGAAGTGATGGCTACTAGAAAAATAGTTTTCCAGGAAAGGAATTTGAGATGGCAAGTGGCCCCTGGTTCAAAGGGAGGTAGTACTAAAGATTGCGAAACCAAGGTTAGATCCCATGGGGCTAAGGGATCTTTGAAGGTTTTAGATGCAAGGCACCTTTTAGAAAGGCCTTGCATAGACAATGGGATATTAAAGAATGGTTGTCGCATCCACTGTGAAAATTAGAAATGGCTGCTAAATGAACTCTTAACGGTGGAAGCAGATGCTCCTTGATCAAAAAGGGCAGCTAAAAATTCCAAACCTTTTTTCAACATGTGCCAAAAAGGTGTCCAAGTTGTTTTTAGAAGCCCAAATTGAAAATTGCTTCCATTTACTGGAACAGAGTCACCTGGTGGAAGGTCTAGGGGAAGTCAGAAGAATTGTTTGTACAGGGGAAGTTATATTAGTATGCCTGGCAACTAACGGAATTGGAAGAACCAAGTTGTGAGCTTGAGAGAGCATAGATTGGGATGCACCAATCCCTGTGGGTGAGACAGCAGGTCTGAGACTGGGTCCAGAATCCACTGATGGAGAATAAAGTGAAGCCAAAGAAAGGAAGAACCAGATTTGCCTGGGCCAGAAGGGGGAAATGAGAAGCACTTTGCTTTGCAACCTTTGGGCTTTCTTTAGGAAGAGGGGGTATGAGAGGAAATAGGGGAAAAAACATAAAGAAGACCCAAGGGCCAATCTAGAAGGAGAGTCTCTCAATCTCTCAGAGACTCCCCCTGAGGGAAGATTAGGGCAAAGTAGCTACTGCACTATTTTTTTGGGGAGGCAAAGAGATCGCAGCAAGGCTGGCCCCATTGGCAAAAGATTTCCTTTGTCACTTTGGGATTGAGCACCACTCATGAGGCAGTAGAATGCGTCTGCTCAGCTTGTCCGCTATCCCATAGGAACTCCCCAGGATGTGCGTTGCCACAAGAAAGAGGTGGGAAGATAATGCCCACTGCCACACTCAGAGCTTCCTGCCAAAGGGGCTAGGATTTGGTTCCACTCTGTGTGTTGATGTACCAAAACCACGGACATGTTGTCTGACTGGACTGCAACTGCTCCCATAGGAAGAGCAGATTGAAAAGCTTGCAATGCTAGGAGCATTCCTCTAACCTCCAGGTCACTGATGTGCAAGTTGGCCTCTTGTGGAGACCAAGTGCCTTGGACTGTTCTTCCCAGATAATGCCCCCCCCCCCCAATCTGGGAGGCATCCATGGTCACTACGGCCTTGGGTTGTGGGGAAACAAGGGACAACCCATTATGATTTCTTCCGACTGCATCCACCAGGATAGACCCTTTTTGCAATGTTCTGTTACTAAGATCAGGCAACTCATTGGATGAGACAGGATGGACCACTGGGAGTCTAGAAGCCATTAATGTACCCTCATGTGAAATCTCGTCAAGGGAACCAGAGTGATGGCCACCACCATATAGCCTATGACCTGAAGGACAAGTAGAGCAGGCACTTTCTCATTAAAATGAGTTGTACTTGAGACCTCATCTTTTGAAGCTTGTGAAAGGTTAGAGAAGCTATATATGAAACTGTGTTGAGGCAGGTTCCTATGAATTCTAGGAACTGAGTGGGAGAGTGCTGAGACTTCTCTTTGTTGACTGTTATGCCGAGGACACTGAACAAGTGTATGATGAAGTCTGTGGCTTGAAGCAGTAGATGCCTGGTAGGGACAGTGAGGAGCCAGTCGTCTAGATAAGGAAACACCTGGAATCTGTGTAGTCTCATGTAAGCAGTGACTGCTGCCATGCATTTGATAAACACTCTGTGGCTGTGGTGAGGCCAAAGGGCAGCACTCTGAACTAATAATGACTGGCCCCTAGCCGAAAGCAGAGATACCTTTTTGAGCATTAGTCCATCCTTATGTGGTAATACGCATCTTGAAGGTCTATACAGCACATCCAATCATTTTCCCCTAGAAAAGAGAGAAGAGACAGAACTGTGACCATCTGGAACTTTGTCTGTTGAAAAAACTTATTCAAAAGGCTGAAGTCCAACATCAGCCTCCAGTACTTGGTCTTCTTTTGCACTAAAAAGAACCTACAGTAAAATCCAGATAATATCTAGTCTGGCGGGACTTCTTGGATGACTCTTTCTAGCAACTTTTAAACTTCTATGGCTGCTTGATCCCTCTGATTGGGTGGAACATCAGAGATTTTTCTCCATGATCTCAGGAAAAGGAATAAGGGTATGGGACAGTCTCTGGTAATGATTCGCTGCACCCAAGTGTCAGAGGTTATTTGTCACCGGGCTGTCACATGCAGTGAGAGTCTTCCCCTGATGGCTTCCAGAGGTAAGCAATCAGGCCTCCTTTCAGAAGCGCTGGTAGGTTTGACCAGAGAAAGAGTCTCTGGAACCCTGGTTTCACGGGTGGCATCTTCCATCTGAGCTTCCCCCTCTGACCTGAGGGGAGCCACTGCCACATAAGTCTTGGAAAGGCTCCTAGGACTTTTTGAACCACATCATTACACTCCTTCGATTCCTGGAGTAGGATCGCTGAGGAGGAGAAAAATGAATGCCCACAGCAGACCGGATTTTTCCTTTCTTCTCACACCTGGCTACTGTGTCCTTCACCTTGGGGCAGAATAAAGATGATCCATCAAAAGAAGCATTGACAAAGGAAGACTTGAATGGCTCTGTGAATTGACAAGTACATCCAGGCGTGGCTCCTTATGGCAAAGCCAGAACCCGCTGCTCTGGTCCTGCTTCGGCTACGTATGCAATGAGCCGCATGGAAGAGCTCAATATAGACTCCAGGGTGGCTAGCTGAAAGGCAACCTTGTCAGACACTGCTCCCGCGAGAGTATCTGATAACTCCTTAAATCAGACTTCTCTGAAGTCTAGTAAAATGTCCCATGAAGTTCGAGGACCTGAGTGGGAAGTTCGATGAAGCATAGACCCGCTTTCCAAATCTGTCCATCTTCCTAGACTCCCAGTTAGGAGGGCGGATAGTAGGACTCATCAGCAAGTTTTTTCTTGGTAGCAGCCGCCACCACCATGGCATCTACTGCTAAACCCTTGGCCCAATGTTGGTGGTCTTAGGAGGTGATAAAACTTTGCCCGGTCTCTGGAAAATAGGCTCTATGAAGTCAGGAGCCTTCCAAGCCCCAGTGCGATAAGCTTAAGACTGTCAGTGGGTGGGGTCTCCCACGAAGTAGATGGTCAAGCATCAAATGCTTGCAAGTACACGGATTCCTCCGAAGTTGGGTCTTGGGGCTTCCAGTTACCCTTCTGCTAGAGGATCCCTAAGACGTCTCCAAATGAAACATCTTCTGGGGGTGACCAGGGGGAACTTTCCCCTTTATCGAAATCCATGTCCTCAGTGACAGATTCTTCCTGGGAATCTAGGTGCTTCCTCTTGCATGTCTTCTTGGGGGGGGGTCCTCAGTGCAGACCTCTGAGGAAGACTCTGAAGAAGAGGGGCCCTTTGCAGGGGTAATTTGAAATGCTGGTGCTTGCTGACCCGTTATGGAAATTGGTGTCAGCTCTGGACCAGAAGATACAGTAAGGTGACATTCCAATGCAGGAGGAACCAGCTGAGAGCCTGCACAGGCTAAAGCCCTCTCCATACCTGGAAGGCAGGACCTCCCCCCCCCACAGAGGAGTGGGAGCCTGGAACAGAGAAAGACCACCTTGGAACCAGGGTCACGCCACACCCCAAGAGTCCACCTTCTGAAGCAGAAGCTGGAGAAGAACCCGCAACCGATGATCCATCAAAAGAAGCACTGACAAAGGAAGACTTAAATGGCTCTGTGAATTGAAGGTTTGCTCCGTATAAAAACCAGGAGCCGATCAGAGACCCTCGGCACTGGCAGTAGAGTCTTGGCCCCGAGATTCTGTCAGTTCCGAGGATGGAATTGAAGTCAGAGCAACATCTGGTGCTGAGGTAGGGATGCCTAATGGCAGTGGAACAGCTGATATCGGGAGGAGGAGACAAAGAAGGAGTCATTGGAGAAGATACCCCACAACTTCAGGCAGGAGAGGGGCCCGAGAAGGGGCCAGAATACCTCTGGCTAACAGCTGATCCACCAATCTCATGACGTCTACCTTGGAGAGACTCCTGAAAGATCGGACAGTCTTGAAGGAGAATCAGGTTGTTCCAGAAAGGGACTGGGCAACTGGCCCACGAAAGGGTCTATGGAAGGTGAATACCTCATCCTGGAAAAAGATTTGGGTCTGGTTTCAGTGCTGAGGGAGTGGGCAAACCCTGCCAAGGTGCCACTGGAGAAGTCGGCACCGAGCCAGAAACTAAAGAAGGCAGTGCTGATGATTGTGCTGGTGTTGAAGGCACCTTAGTGGCACTAGTCAGTGCAGAGGATTCTTTAAATTGAAGTTTTGGTACCTTTGCTTTCATTTTCCATGCATGTAGTCAGAACCATAGCCTTACGTTTTTGTGCCACCGGTGCCATGGGGGACGCAGGTCCCGAGTGGCTCTTTTTTGACAGTGTTTGATTTGGGATCAGACTTGGACAAAGATTCACTAAAGGTAGTTTTTTTAACAAGCCCTTCAAAATTAGCTTATTCTGATGCTTGACCAAGGCCCAGTTGCTAAAGGCCTGGCAGATGTAAATTTTGATCAAGATATGGAGCTCCTAAACAATAAAAACACATAAAAGATGCCCATCAGAATTGGGCATCTTTCTTCCACAGTCTTGGCACTGTTTAAATCCAGAAGTGCCTTTATGCTTTTCCACCATTTAACAATTAGCATATAAAGGAAACAAGCTAAATGCACCAACATATTTGCACACAAAGGAGAGAAAGAAGGTCTACAAACTATGGTAATGAGAAATACTAAAAGTATTAAGAGAAAAGAGGGAAGAAAAGTACCAATGATGGTACTAAGTATTACCACAAATGGTAAGAAGGATGGGAGAGGGGTTACAAACAACAGTAATGAAGATTACCAAAGACAAAATTACAAGGTATAAATAGAAAATTATTTATTTACCTATAGAAAGCGAAACACAAACAAATAGCTTAATAAGGAAAATTTTTAAATACTTAATTGAGAGCAACGGTTGATGCATCTTGCTGACAGAGCAGCAAACGAGATCTGAGGTAATGGAGAGAGGGGGGAATATGGGTAGGGTCTTAGCTTGAGAGTTTTTTGGCTGGTGTGAGCTGTATAACAGCCAAGCCGGTTCCGAGGATAGGAATAGAGTCCTATTCGTCAAGAAGGAACGAAGCTTGACAACATCAGATCAAATGGTTTCCTTGCTAAATGAGCCTTGATGAGCGGAGTGATTATTATGGATGGTTGCATGGTGGTCTGAAGACTAGGACCACTGGACACAAGAGAGGCACTACAATATATGCATGTAGAAGTACGTGTGAGGAACCATGACTATAGGTCGTTTCCTTCATTCCCAATACCCTAAATGCTAAGACCGCTGACAGAGACAAGTGGTTCAGATGATGTTGGATTGAACCTCCAAGTGTCTGGATCCTGTCTGAAGGAATGCTAACTGCACAGTTTGTTGTGCTCAGATGACATCAGATAAATAATATGGACTGTGCTGAATGAAGACTTGACTGTTTGCAGTTTACAGCAATACCAAAGATAGGCAGAGCTGTAACAATTGGTTTTTGGCTTTGATAATAGATTCCCTGATCATAGCACTGAAGAACCAACTGTCCAAATACAAGAACAAACAGATCACTCACAAAATGGGCTGCAAATACTGACATGCACTTGATTAACACTTGTGGGACTATGGAGACAAAGCAAAGGGCAAGGTTCTGAATTGACAACTAACTGGAAGCATAAAATCTCCTGGACATTATTACGGATCTCCTGGATATTATTACTATTTTGGTGTGGAAATAGGCTTTTGGGAGATCTATAAAGCACATCGATTGCTTGCTTTTAAGTATGGCAAAATCAACTATAGCATGACCATTTTTAATGAAGACTTTTTGATGGGAAGATTTAGGTCACTGTTCCATTTAATTCCAAAGAAGAGCAAGGACATTAGGCCTACTTTAGAACTCAGACTACAATGTAGTCTGATGAGACCTTTCGGATGGCTCCTTTTTCTAAAGGGAGAAAGTAGGTCTCTTCTGATCATTTCTGGTTGATGGGATGGGTCTGTAAGCAGCTCTGTTTTTGGGGGGTATGGGAAAAGGGCATCAAAGTCCCTGGATATTACCTCTCTCACCCAGGAATCCTGTCGGATAATCTCTCCACTCACCTGAGGGGATGGCAACTGGCCCTCAACTGCCTCCAAAGAGAACAGTAGGCAAGCCATCAGGGTCACTGTTATTGTCTGCCTGAAAAGGGCCCCAAGTATCCCAGATTCTATGGATCTCCACGAATTCTGGGTCAGCATTAATTAAAGGGGCTACCTTTGCGACAGCCCCTCTGCTTGAGGCAGGGTCAAAGGGCTAATCCTATATAGTTTCCAGAACTATAAAGATTTAGACCCCTTTTGATTCCTACTATAGGATCTTTACAGGGTCTCAGATTTAACTTCTATGGCACAGTTTCCTTTCTGCTTGCACTTCAGAAGTACTTCCTTCTTGTCTGCAAAGTTGGAAAGATAAAGCCAGGCAAAGTGGCTCATCATGATACCCGTGCCCTTTGCCATAGCCACACCATCAGTAGCACTCTGTAGAAGCCACACGAGGAGGTCAGTTATGTTCACTGTCCCACTGTAGTCTCTTTGCAAAGGCCACCCGCACTGCAGTCTAGGAAAACAGTCTGAAGCTTGTTCTGCTAAATGTCTCTGGAAGAAGTTCAAGTGCGTGACATACTTCAATCTCCTCAGGGGAAAGGTGCCCAAAAATGTACGCACGCTTTTCCATTCTATTCACTGCCCTATACTTCTTATTGGGCAGATGGACAGCAGCTGCATCAAACAGCTCTCATTTGATGGCAGTTACTACAATCAAGTAGGCCATCACAGGTCCACTAGCCAGTGCTCCCTATCCTTAGGGAGATTCAGACTCTCATGCTTTTATAGGAAAATTTCTCAAACACTGAAAATGGCCACAACCCAGGAAGAGACAAAGACAAAGCACTCAGCATTCTGCTCTGCTACTCAATCAACATCAAATGCCTCAGCACTGAGTGAATTGGATGAGCAAGATCTGATGATGAGGAAAGAGCAACAGTCAGCTTTGAAACCACTGCTGCTGAAACATGGACCAAGGAAAGAGCAAGTAAGGGAGATGGATGAGCCACGTCCAATCTGCCCTAGATGCAGAGAGGGATAGGATAATACTCATTTCAATCTGCATCTCCACAGTGGCTCTCATCATGCACTCCCAAATCATTATCACCGGTGCTTCTGAAGGAAGAAGTGAAAGAACTGCCTCATTTAATTTCCAGGCCTCCCTTCTATTGAATGCCTTCTCATAGTTTAAGCCCTGCAAGTAGCTGTGATAGTCCAAATAAGCATCACAGTCCAAATAAGCATCACAAGCTTTTTTTCACCTGACTACCACCCCCCACCCCCACTAGGTCTCCATAGCTACTGCATTTATGCAAAAACATTTTTACAAAATAACTGAGCTATACAATTAGAACAAGCAAAAGTTCCAAGCAAAACTTCCAGAAATTCACAAACCACAAGCCGATAATCACAGAATCAAGACTAGGCACAGACGCATCTCAAAACTATCCACAGGTCTCCAAAGACCAAAAAAAGCCATACAAGCAAAATGTCAAAACTAAGGTTCAATATCAGGTTCAGAGAGTGCTCACACAACAACAACAACAAGACACCATCTCCCTGATGAAACAGGAAAGTCCAACAGGGTAATTATGTCCAAGACAGGTGGACTATGTCGCAACTGAAGAAAGACTAGTAGACAACAGGAAAAAAAAACACACACACTTCCAAACATGGCATTCTCCAGATCTTAAGATGCAATTCAAAAAATCAAGCAGCTCAGGTACAGAAAATATTAACTGTTAAATAGACATTGCTCTAAAGACTATAGATTACATGTCCAGTTTGGTGGCACAGAAGGTGAAAAAGCCCCGACTAGGACCCAAATGACCAGATTTAGAATAGCGGCTCAGGTACCAGAAGAAACAAGTAAAGGAGATGGAATTCAGTGGCTTACACCAGCTCACCCACATTGGTGAATAAAAATGGTGGTCCTAGTTGGCTGATCACCTCCCATGCAAGCAGAAGCTTGCACACAACCAATGGTCACAGAACCAGAAGTCATGGGCTTGATTATTCCCAAGCCAGGGATGACAGCACTCATGAAATATGAGTGTAGGAGCAGTGCATGCATCAAAGTGGTAACAGTGATGCGGGTGTCCAATTCAGCTATCAAGGAGGAATTGTAACCAAAACTGGTAAATATTCTCATGATCGCTCTATGACTTGCCACTGACTAGTCTATCAGAGGGGCACAAAAAGGATATTGCGAGATATTGGGGAAACATCTATAGATTATGATCAGAAAACAAGCAGTGACCATTCAGATATGAGGCACAGCATAAAAAGATGTTTAGTTCACTGCCCAATCACCATTAAAAAATGGTAAACAGCAGCTACCAACAGACTGAAGAAATAGAAAGCAGATGGGTGTAGTGCTTCTCGTGGTCAGACAACAAAACAAAAGTACAGTTGTGTACACTTTCCATAAATGTAGATGTTTGAGTGTATTCACTGTTGCAGTCATTACATTTGGGTTATCTGCTTGCAGGTAGCCCTCAGTCGGCCTGATTAACAAAGTCTTGGGTCCTGCGTCGGTTGCTGTCCCTTCTTCCATGACATCAGGTTGTCAGGAGTATAAAACATGCAGCCAACACCATTACATCAGTTCTGTTTTACCCCGGTTGTCAGGTTCGCCCCTAATGGGAAGCAATTAAATATAAAAGCACAAAGATATACCTTGAACAAAAAAGCAAATACACCAAAAAGCCTTTTAAGCATAGTAAAGGAAAGTAGAGGTACAGCCAAAAGAAGTTAGGGGGCTAGCGGGAGGGTAACCAGGACTGCAACAGTGAATACACTCTAACATCTACATTTTTGGTAAGTGTACACAACTGTACCATGTTCTTCGTGTTTCACTGTTGCAGTCATTACATTTGGGTAGATTGCCAAAGCTATGGTTGGGAGGAGGAATTTAGATAGCATTAGGGCCAGCTATAAGGCCCTGCAAGACTGTAGCGGCAAAGCCAGCTCTGGATTTAGAGAAAATTGGCAAATGATAATGCTTGGTGAAAGTATGTACAGAACTCCAGGTAGCAGCTTCTAGGATGTCCTTGGTAGGAACGCCTCTGAGAAAGGCTGTAGAGGTAGATGCAGCCCTGGTGGAGTGAGGTCTGATCCCCTGGGGGATAGGTTTTCCATGGTGCTTATAGCAGAAATTAATGCAATGGCGTATCCATTTAGACATGGTTTGCTTTGAAATAGCCTTCCACTCTGCACCTGCAGCAAATGCCACCAGCAGTTGTTCAGATTTCCTTTGAGGTTTATTCCTGGCCAAGTACAATCTAAGTTATCTGTGCACATCTAAGGAATGCAGTATCCACTCCCCTTTATTCTGTGGATTGAGAAAGAAGGTTGGAAAATGAATGGACTGATTAAGAGCCACTCTGGATACCACCTTGGGCATGAAGGATGGATTGGTTCTGAGGGACACCCTGTCTGCATGAAAGATGATGAAAGGCTCCGCTGGCATAAGGGCCTGTAATTCAGATACCCTTGTAGCTGAAGTAATTGCTAAAAGGAAAGCTGTTTTCCAAGAAAGAAATTTTAAGTCTGCAGTAGCAGCTGGCTCGAAAGGAGGTAGAGTGAGTTTCTACAAGACAAAGTTAAGGTCCCAGGCTGGGTTTGGAGCTCTCCTGGGTGGTTTCAAATATTTGGCCCCTCTGAGGAACTGCTTGTTCAGTGGATGAGAGAAGAGAGGAAGTTCTGTGTTATAATGAGCTGAAGTGGCTGAGGCGTGGATTTTAATGGAGGAAAAAGACAGGCCCATGTGAAGCATCTCAGTTAAGTATTGTAAAATCTGAGGTAAATTGGGCGCTGCTGTGCTCGTCCCTTGAGACTGGTTCCAAGCACAGAATCTTTTCCATTTTTCAGCAAAAGATTTTCTAGTACTAGGCCAGCTTGCCTCTAAAATGATATTCATCACAGGTTTGCTCAGGGATGGTAAAGGAGAAATTAAGTAACTAGCCAGGCTGCAAGGTACAGTATTGGAAGCTGAGGGTGCAGAAGCTGGTTCTCCTGCTGAGACAGCAGGGAAGGAGTCTGAGGCAGGTGCCATGGAGATAACCGTGACACACTGCGCAGAAGGGGGTACCAGTGTTGGCGCGGCCAGTCTGGAGCAATCAAAATCATCCTTGGTTTGTCCTGTTTGATTTTTAGTAGTACTATGGAGAGCAGAGGCAGAGGGGGGAAGGCATAGACGGATAGGTTTTTCCAGCTGAAGGACGGAGCATCCACTTTCCAGGCTTGTTTGTGGGGAGTCCTTGTGCAAAACTTGTCCAATTGGTAGTTCTGGGAAAAGGCAAATGGGTCTATATCTGGGCTCCCCCCATTTGCTTATCAACATGTTGAAAATCCTTGGTTCCAGTTTCCACTCGTGTGGGTCCATGGGGTTTCTGCTTAGTCCGTCTGCCAGTGTATTTAATTTTCCTGGCAGGAATTGAGCTTGTAGGTGCACTTGGTAGCTCAAGGCTGTGTTCCACAATGCCATGGCTAGTCTGCAGAGTGGGTAAGAATGTGTACCCCCCTGTTCGTTTAACTACCACATAACAGTGGTGTTGTCCATCTTTACCATTAGTTGTCCTTGAAGAATGTGGTCCTTGAAGGCATTCTGTACAGCTAACATTTCTTTTTGATTGATATGCAGGTGCATTTGACTTGGGTTCCATTTGCCCTGAATGCACTTCCCTGCCAGGTGCGGCCCCCATGCATAGTCTGATGCATCTGTTAGGGTCTGGGTGGCAGGGGGTGGTGTGAAAGGTAGTCCCTTGTTTTGGTGGCAGGTCTCTGCCCACCAAAGGAACTCTAGGCGTAGGCAAGGTAGGATAGGAATCATTGTTTCTAGGTCTTGAGAATGTTGACACCATAGGCTTTTTAGATACCACTGTAGTTTCCTCATATGCAGTCTTGCATATGGAATTTGAAGAATGCAGGAGGCCATGAACCCCAAGGCTTGCAGTATTTGTCTTGCAGATATAGCAGGGTTTTTGTGGCCACTTGTTTGAAGTAGGTTGTCAAATGAATTTGCTTTTCTGGCGTGAGGTAAGCCATCTGGGAAGTTGTATTCAAGCTTGCTCCCAGGAATATAATTTGTTGACAGGGTACCAGGCGTGATTTCTTTTCGTTTACCCTGTACCCCAGACAAGTTAGAACCCTTTGCACAAAGGCCAGGTGATTCAAAAGTATGTCCTGGCTTTCTGCCTGAGTTAGCCAATCGTCCAGGTATGGGTATATTTGAATATTTCTTTGCCTGCAAAATGCAATAACTGGAGCTAGGCACTTTGTGAATACCCTGGGTGCAGTAGATAAGCCAAAGGGCAGTGCAGAGAACTGATAGTGTATGTAGCCTGCTTTGAAGCGTAGGTATCTTCTGCAAGATTCCTCGATTGGGATGTGCAGGTATGCTTCTTTTAAATCTATTGTTGCCAACCAGGCATCTTTGCCTAGCATAGGAAGTAATTGGTGAAGAGTCAGCATCTTGAATTTTGGAATCCCCAAAAAGGTTTTTAGAGTAGACAGGTCCAGGATAGGACGCCATGAATTGTCTTTTCTGGGTACCAGGAAAAGTCTTGAGTAGAAACCTTGTCCCTTTTCCACTTTTGGTACCAGCTGAATAGCCCCCATGCTTAATGATGAGGGTAAGGTGGTTCACACAGCTTATCTAGATCGCACCAAGGCTTTCGACACCATCCCCCCACTCTGGAATTATAGACAAGCTCACTAAACTAGGTATAAATCCCTATGTCACAAGATGGGTTGCCAACTGGCTCACAGACAGAACCCACACTGTGAAAGTAGCAAACTCCAAATCCGACTTCAGACCAGTGACAAGTGGAGTACCACAGGGTTCAGTCCTGGGTTCTCTCCTGTTTGTTATCTACTTCTCTGAAGTACAGGCTAACACAGAAGTCTTTGGCTAACAAAGTTTGTAGAGGACTGCAAACTAGGAGCCATAATTGAAAAGTACAGTTTTGTACCTACCATAAATGTAGATGTTCGAAGATCCACATTGCTGCAGTCATAACCTGTGGGTAGTCCGCTGTCCTCGGTCGGCCCGAATACCAAAGTGTTAGGCTGGCATCTGTCATGGTCGCTCAGATCTGACGTCAGTACGCCGTGGTACTAAAGCGCATGACCGACGTCATATCCTCAGTCTTTCTTGCCCCAGATGTCAGAAGGCCCTAAAAAGAAAGGCCATAGCCAAAAACAGAAAACCTTCAAACACCCATGTACAAACAACATTTACAACCCAAACCACACAACCACCCCAAACTACAGTGGGGAAGGAGGGAGGGTAAATTGGACTGCAGCAATGTGGATCTTCGAACATCTACATTTATGGTAGGTACAAAACTGTACTATGTTCTTCATCTCACATTGCTGCAGTCATAACCTGTGGGTAGAATCCCAAAGCAAAGGTAAAGGGAGGTTGGCAAAATCATAAAGCATTGGGAGCTGCTAACATGCCCTGTAAAACTGCAGTGGCAAACCCAGCCCTAGATTTGGAATAAAGAGGAGATGGTAATGTTTAGAAAAAGTGTGCACTGAACTCCAAGTAGCTGCCTCCAAAATATCTTTAGTAGCTACACCCCTTTAAAAAGCAGTAGAAGTGGCAGTAGTCCTAGTGGAATGAGGTCTGATTCAGCGGAATCTCCTTACCATGATGAGAATAACAAAAAGAAATACAATGGCCAATCCACTTAGAAATAGTTTGTTTTGAAACAGGTTTCCCCTGAGAGCCCAAAGCAAAAGAAACAAACAACTGTTGAGACTGTCTGAACCCTTTAGTTCTGCTCAAATAATAACACAACTGCCTGTGAATATCCAAAGAGTGCAAAATTTTCTCCCCTTTATTTTGGGGATCAGCATAAAATGTAGGTAAATGAATAGATTGGTTCAAGGCCACATTTGAAACCACTTTAGGCATAAAAGTAGGGTTAGTACGCAGGGATACCCTATCCTTATGAAAAATCAAGAAGGGTTCAACTGCCATTAGAGCCTGTAATTCAGATACCCTTCTAGCAGACGTAATGGCCAACAAAAAAACAGTCTTCCAAGACAAAAACTTCAACTCAGATGTAGCTGCAGGTTCAAAAGGAGGTAAAGTGAGTTTTTCCAACACAAAATTGAGATCCCAGGAAGGAGTAGGAGCTCTACGCGGGGGTCTTATGTTCTTTGCCCCTCTAAGAAATTGCTTAAACAAAGGATGAGAGAATAATGGTGGGTCAGTCATAGTGAGCAGAAATGGCTGCAGCATGAACTTTTACAGAGGAGAAAGACAAACCCTTGTCCAATAATTCTGTAAGATACTGAAGTGAAACACTCAAATTAGGCCCTGAAACATCAAAGCTCTTTGCCTTGCTCCAAATAAAAAATCTCCTCCATTTATCAGCATAAACTTTCCTTGTACTAGGCCTTCTGGCCTCCAAAATGACATTCAAAACTTGTTGAGGAAGCTGCGACCCTCCAGGTTCTAGAACAGAATATGCCAGGCTGTCAGATGCAGGGACTGTATCCTGACATTGAGGAAATGATTGCCTGCCTGGGACAAAAGGTGTGGAATTGATGGTAAAGGCCAAGGAGGCTCCCATACTAAACTCCTCAGCAGAGGGTACCAGTGCTGTCGTGGCCAATCTGGAGCTATTAGAATCATGGAGGGCTTGTCCTGTCTGACCTTCAAGAGCACCTTGGGAAGGAGAGGCAGAGGAGGAAAGGCATAGACGTGAAGATTGTTCCAACTGAATGATAGAGCATCCACTTTCCAAGCTTTTGGATGAAACATCTTTGTGCAAAACTTTGGCAACTGGAAATTTAGTGGAGAAGCGAACAGATCTATGTCTGGAGTCCCCCAAATCACTGTCAACTGTCGAAATACATGAGGATCCAACTTCCACTCATGGGGATCCATCATCTGTCTGCTCAAAACATCCGCTAAGGAGTTCTGTGCTCCTGGCAGAAACCTTGCCTGAAGAGTGAGGTGCAAACTGAGAGCAGTCTCCCACAAAATCATAGCTTGCCTGCAAAGAGGGTACGAATGGGTTCCCCCTTGCTTGTTGATGTACCACATGACAGTTGTGTTGTCTGTTTGAATCAACACTTGTCCTGTGTGAAGTAGATCCTTGAAAGCCATCAATGCAAATTGGACTGCTAACATCTTCTTCAAATTGATATGCAAATGTTGAAGTCTGGCAGGCCACGTGTCTTGAACCCATTTTCCATTGAGGTGTGCTCCCCAAGCCTTGTCTGAGGCATCCGTCGTTAAGATCTGAGTCGCCTCTGGTTGGGTCACAGAGAGTCCCTTGTTTAGGTGACATTCCTGAGCCCACCACAAAAATTCCTTTTGAATGCAAGGTATTATCTGAATGACAGTGTCCAAATCGTGGCAGTGTTGAGTCCATACACTTTTGAGATACCATTGTAGCTTCCTCATATGCAGTTTGGCATTGGGAAGCACCAGAATACAAGATGCCATGAACCCCAAGGCTTGAAGGACTGTCCTTGCAGTCAGCCTGGACCGTAGAGACAATTGTTGGAAGTAAAGGGTAAGATTTCTTTGCTTGTCCGGGGTCAAAAATGCCATCTGAGAGGCTGTATTCAGTCTCACACCCAGAAAGCACATGTCCTGAGAGGGTACTAGACTGGACTTTGTTTCGTTCACAGAATACCCTAGGCACCTTAACACTGCCATAACATACTGTAGATGGTGAAGTAGCTTGTCTTTGTCTTGAGCAAGAATCAGGCAATCGTCCAAGTAAGGATAAATTTGTATTCCTCTTAACGTAAGAAGGCTATCACCGGAGCCAGAACCTTTGTGAACACCCTGGGCAGTAGATAAGCCAAAGGGCAATGCAGAGAACTGATAATGTAAAGTCCCAGCCAGCGCAGGAATCTCCTGCAACTGGGCCTGATAGGAATATGAAGATAAGCCTCTTTGAGATCCAGAGTTACCATCCAGTGATCTTTGCCTAACAGAGGCAGAAGTTGTTGCAAAGTCAACATTTTGAATTTTGGAATGTCCAGGTATGTGTTGAGGATAGACAAATCCAGAATTGGCCTCCAAGTGTTTCCTTTCTTTGGAACAAGAAACAGGCGAGAATAAAATCCTAGGCCCACTTCTGACAGAGGGACCTGCTGTATAGCCCCCATTTGAAGAAGTAAAGAAATCTGTTTGTGAGCCTCCACCCTTTGCTGAGGAGGAACGTCTGGCATGCCTTTGAAAGGAGGCAATGTGTGGAAATAAAACTTGTAGCCTCGGTCTATAATGTCCAACACCCATTTGTCCTGGGTGACCAAAAGCCAATTTTGCCTGAAAAGTGCCAACTTTCCTCCCAGAGGAGCTGCCAGACAGGAAGGATCTGGCAGCTGAAGATGCAGGTCATTGGTTCTGTTTATCAAAGGACTGGCCCCTGCCCTCACCTGTAGATTGTGCAGGGGAACTCCACGTCCTAGGCCTGAAAGAACCCTGAGCTCTGCCCCTACCACGTCTAGATCTGCCCCTAGACTGTAAATCAGAAGAAGGGTAAGCCCATCCCTTAGTAGGCCAATTTCTGCTAAATTTAGGAGGCTGCACCTGCAAAAAATCCTTAACAGTCTGCATAGACTTAGCTTTGTCTTCCATTTTCTTCAAGACTGACTCCACAGGAGAACCAAACAAAACTTCAGACTGAAGAGGAGCATCCAAAATTCGAGCTTTAACATGCTCTGACAAGTTCTGATCCTTAAGCCAGGCGTGCCTACGAATAACTGATCCAGTGGCAGCCACCCTGGAAGAAGCCTGTAAAGCATCGAAACCACATTGCAAAGAATGCTTACCCACCTGATCAGAAGCATGAACCAAATCCTGTAATTCCTTACACTCTATGCCCTCTGGCAAAGCATCTACCTTAGATTTTAACTGAGTAAGGAGAAAATTCTGGTACTTCAGCATATGAAACTGGCAATTCAAAGCCCTTATTGCGAGAGTGGAAGAGGTATACACTTTTTTACCCCACCTATCCAAAGCTCTAGAACCTTTATCCATAGGAACTGGATTCTTTACAACAGAAGCCCTGACACCCTTAGGTCCCTGGCTAATAGTTTCTGGGTCAGCCCTTGGGCTCTTTATTTATGAGCCTCTGGCACTCTGTAATATCTATCTGGTTTAACCGGTGCAGGAGGCAAAGAGTCTGGATTAAGGGAAGCCTCAGAGAAAACATCCTGAACCACATCCAAGACAGGAGGTATAGCCAAGGGCCTATGTTGTGGTAAAAACAAAAATTCCCTAAGCCTCTTTCGGGAATCTGAGAAATCCTGACCTTCCCATTTAAAATGCTCCCTCATAGAATGCAGGGTTTCTGAAAAAGAAAAATCCTCTGGAGGAGAAGCAGAAGGACTAGAATCCTCTGCATCTGAATCAGAATAAGGAGGAAAATCCTGAAAGTCTTCAGCCGAAGACTCTGAGTAATCTGAAGAATGTTCCAAACCTTCCACCTCTGGCTCCACCCTAGGCCTCTTATCTGGAGGGGGCATAGAACCTCTGATTAAGGTAGTCAAATCTTCTGCCATTTTTAGCATGTGTTTTTTAGGTACAGAACCTGCAGAACTAGGACTGACGCCAGAGGAAGACAAACCAGGCCTGACCTTGGAAGGTACCTTAGAGACAGAAGGGGAAGGCCTAACCACCTTATGCAAGAAGGGAGTACAGCAACCTGAGAGGCCCCCTCAGCCTGACCCGACTCCTGAGAGGCCACATCTTGCAAAATTAAAGGCTCCCCCTGAGACTCAGCAGAAACCTCGGCTGGATCCACAGATTCCACCATAGTTTCTAAAGAACCGGCGTCGGAGCGGACGACTCATCCTGCTTGGACTTTAACGATTTTTCCTTGCGCTTCTTAGCGGTAGCGGGCGTCCGAGGATCGGCGGCATATTGTAATTACACCGCTTACGAAGACAAGCCTAGCGCAATCTAACCTACGTTTAATGGTGCGCTTATTAAATCTAGCACAAAGCGACACCCGACTACGTCGTGCTCAGGCCCCAAGCAAGGAATACAGAGAGAGTGGTAATCCCTACGAGGTGTCGGTTTCCCACAAGAAATACAATTATTCACTTTTTCTGACATCCGGATTTAACTGAGGCAAGAAAAGACAAAAATATTCCCCAGCGTACTTAGCCAACTTGGTTTCGGTCTGAAACTCAGAATCCGAAAATTTCAGGACGCCGACGGCACTTGCAAACGCTGCTTCTGCTTCGGACCATGCGGCAAGAAAGACTGAGGATATGACGTCGGTCATGCGCTTTAGTACCACGGCGTACTGACGTCAGATCTGAGCGACCATGACCGACGCCAGCCTAACACTTTGGTATTCGGGCCGACCGAGGACAGCGGACTACCCACAGGTTATGACTGCAGCAATGTGAGATGAAGAACATCTCCTAATGATGTGGACATACTACAAAAGGGCCTCATTCAGACAGATGCCTGGTGTCAAAGCCATGGCCTGAAGCTCAATACCAAAATGTGTATTGTCATCCCCTTTGGTAAAAACTCTGTACCCATGAACTACCACATAAGGGGTAGGCTACTTAACGCTGAAAGTGTGATAACAGACCTTGGGACACAGGTGGACAGTAGTCTCTCCTTTGATAATCACATCGCCACAGTGGTCAGGAAATCCTTCTACGTGGCTCACCTCATCACAAAAGGATTCTCATCCAGAAAAAAAGAGGTCATTGTTCTCCTCTACTCATCACTCAATAGACCCATTATAGAGTACAGCGCCCCTTTTGGTATGTACCTCACAAGACATCTACAACAAATGGAAAGGCCACAAAAATACCTCACAAAGAGGATTACTGGCCTCAAACAGATGCCCTACGCAGACAGTCTAAAAAAAACTCCAGCTTTACTAGATCGCATATCGCCTACTCAGAGGCGATCTCTGACTAACATACAAAGCTATGTCAAAACCAGAGCTGTTGGACATGCTCCACTTAAAGAAATCCCAATCCCTCAGAGATACACGCTCTAGGGACCTAAACCTTGTCACCACAATAAACGGAACATGCTGGAGGGATAGATTCCTGTCCCAGAGACTTCCCATACTCTGGAATAGACTACCTATCTATGTCAAACAGAGCTCCTCATTAGCACTCTTCAAGAAAAGTCTTGATTGGATGTGAAATAGGAAATGCACCCCAGGGATCACTTCTGTGGCTATGCTTGACAGGGGCAAAGGAAAATAATTTTCTTGGGTGGCGAAAACCAGGGTACCTTTTTGGCTAGGCTTATATAGGCCCTAGGGTTAATAGCCTAGTACCTACCTATAAGTCACCACAGACCTGGCAGAATGTGCCTTCACTGGCCTAGGCAGATAAAAGTTCTTTTGTGTAAGTGAAGGAAATGCAATCCCTTAACCATCTAGACATAATAAACTTAGACACAGATTTGCCCAAGATTGCATTTGCAAAGGACACAAATAACTGTTCTGATTGTCTAAGCTGTTTAGTTCTATCCGGATAAAAAAGTAATTGCCCGTGCACATCCAGAAAGTGCAGGCAGTATTCGCCTTTTAGAAAAATTTGGGAACAATACAAGCAAGTCTATGGATTGATTGATATTGGTCTCTAAAATCAATTTAGGAAGAAAGGAAGGTTGGGTTTGTTCCGAGAGATAATCTTGTCTTTGTGAAAAACTAAATAAGGGGTATAGAACACAAAGCCTGTAGTTCGGACACTCGTATCGCTGAAGTGACAGCTATGACAAATAATGTTTTCCAAGAAAGAAGCTAAGTCGCAGGTAGCTGCAGGTTCAAATGGGGGTAACATAACAGATCGCAGTACAGTAGTCCAGTCCCATGGCGGAAGCAAATCCTTGAAAGGGGGCTTTAAATGGATGGTGCATGTAAGAAAAACTTTACAAAGCCTGTGGTAGATTAATGGCTGGTCACCAATACAGTTAAAGAAATTTGAAATAGCTGCCAAGACAACCTTAACTGTAGAAGCTGAAGCTCTATTATCAAAAATGGTAGCTAAAAACTATAGAACTTTCTCTACTGGTGCTGAAAAAGGGTCCAGACCATTATCAAAAGCCCAAATAGAAAACCTTCTCCATTTACTACGGCAGAGATTACTGGTGGATGGTTTATTGGATGCCAAAAAAGTGTCATACAGGAGAAGGAATTTCATTATGCCTGTTGACTAATGGAATTGGAGAAACCAAGCACTTAGCTTGAAGGTCTGAAGATTGGAGTGTACTAGTCCCTGAGGATGGGAGAGAAGGTCTGGAACTGGGTCCAGAATCCATGGGCTGTGAAACAGACAAGGCCAGAAGAAGGGAAACAATATCTGTTGAGGCCAGTAAGGTGCAATGCGGATCACTTTGCTTCTCAACAGAGCTGCTTTCTTGAGAAAGAGGGATCAGAGGGAAGGGAGGAAAGGCATACAGGAGACCCAGGGGACAACTGTGGAAAAGGGCATCTCTGGGGGACTTCCCCTGAAGGGGAATTAGGGCAAAGTACCTTCTGCACTTGTTCAGAGGCGAGGCAAACCGGTCGCAGCAAGGCTGGTCCCAGCAAAGAAAGATCTCCTTCACTACTCTGGAGTTCAGAGACCACTCATGAGGCATAAGGATGGATCTGCTCAGTTTGTCTGCAATCAAGTTTGAATTCCCCGGGATGTGCACTGCTATCAGAAAGCGGTTGGAAGTTATGGCCCATTGCCACACTCACAGGGCTTCTCAACACAGTGGATAGGACTTGGTTTCCCCCTGTTTGTTGATGTACCAGACCATGGACATGTCTGATTGAACAGCTATCGTCCCAAGAGGTAAGGCAGGATGAAATGCTGCTTGCAACGCCAGGAGCACTGCCCTTCACTCTAGAACACTGATAAACAGATTGGCCTCAGAGGGGGGGCCACATGCCTTGGACTACCTTCCCGAGATAATGCTCCACCCCCTCCCCATCTGGGAAGCATCCATGGTCACTATAGCCTTGGGCTGCGGGGGGACAAAGGGGTGGCCTAGACGAATCTCCTCAGACTGCATCCACCAGGTTAAGTCATTTTGCATCGGCTGAATATGAAGGGCAAATTATTCATGGGGTGGGTTAAAATAGACAATTGGTTCACAAGTAGCCACTGGAGAAGTCTTGTGTGAAATCTTGCCACTAGCACTAATGTGATCGCTGCTGCCGTGGAGCCCAATGCCTGCAGAATCTGCTGATATGGAACTTTTAAGCAAAGGAGGGTGCAAACCTGTAATTGCATTTTGTACAACCTGTGGAGGGGAAGAGATGCCACAAGAAAGAGTATTGAGATGAGCTCCGATGAATTCCCTATCCTGAGAAGGGGTTAGTTGAGACTTCACAAGATTGACCATGATGCCCAGTTGTCTTGATAGTTCCAGAAAGAAGGCCATAGTTTGTAGCAGTAGATGCTGGTGGAAGCAGTGAGGAGCCAGTTGTCTACAAATCATAAGGTGCAGGGTTTGAGTCTCACAATGGGTAATTGGCTAGGCTTAAAATCGCCCATAAGAGCAGTTAGCATAGTACTAAACTATGTACCACTATGAACCCTTCCTCGAAAACAGTGTCCTCTGTGATGGATTCCTCAAAACAATCAAGGTGCTTCTTACACAATCTCTTCCGAGGAGGGTCTTCAGTAGAAATGTCTGAAGAGGACTCGGAAGAGGGGATGCCTGTAGTAGGGAATTCTTGAGACCTTGGGGCTCGCTGTCCAGGGGTTGAAGTTGGCGGAAGAGCCGAAAGGCCTGGGGTCATAGGGAGAGACTCCAGTAAAACAGGAGGCACCTGAGATGAGCCAGTGGCCAAAGCTCTTTCCATGGCTTGAAAAGTAGGCCCCCCCCTGAGGCCTGATGGGAACAATGAACTGAAACAGAAACTCAGAACCAGTGTCACACCCCGCCGCAAGAGACCCACCTGACAAACCGGAAAAGAGTAGGCGTCCCTCAGTTGGTGCAGCCCAAAGAGGCAGGGCAGGCTCCATAGAAAAACTCAGCACCAGCTTGAACCCCTCAAGCCTGACCATGAAGACATGTGCCCAAGGACCAAACAGTGCCATAGGCACTGAAGGTGTCAGACCCGGACTCGACATCAAAGACAAGAAAGTTGTCTGTGCCGAAGTCATTGGTACCTGCAAAGTTGGGGATGAGAGCTCTAAAGCCTATGAGGATGTCAGAGGAGGAGAATAAGAAGGGGTCATAGGGATGAAAACCCTGCACCAGAGGTGAGAGGACACTGAAAAGATGAAGGAAGACCCCTGGCTGTGAGGATCTGATCCACCAACCTAACAAAATCCACTTCTGAAAGACTTCTCGTAGAGCGAGCGGACAACCCAGAAGGAGACTCTGGTCTCTCCATGAAAGCGTTAGGGAGTTGTCCAACAAACAGATCCAAGGAGGGGGAATAATTGGTCCT